>NC_054713.1:15335978-15635978 GCF_016097555.1 Gigantopelta aegis | reverse complement strand
ATGGAGAAAGGAAAATTTAACGGTTTTACGGCTGATGAAAAAAGATACTTACCCTAGTCCATGCAAGTGGCAACAAAATTTGAAATATTTTCATTGGATTTCAATAATTTTAATAGTGTGCAGACAATGATTAAAATCTGGATTGCAATACGTGTATTTCACTGGGAAGCACATCCAACCACTGATTCTGGAAGACGTAGCATTCGGCAACATTTGCTAACAAGAGCATGCATAGTAATTTAAAATACTTGCTATAAATACCAATAAGATAAGAAATCTCGTACCTTCACCCCTAGAAGTAGTTCTGGCGCTCTGTACCACAAGGTGACCACCACTGGAGTGTAATTTTTCAGCGGGGAACCGTATTCCCGAGCCAGACCAAAGTCGCCAACCTGCAAAGTAGATCAGTCGAACTGTCAAATACATTACCTGCTGAAGGGAAAGCAATGTTTGTTTAACGACACCTCAGCACATTTTTATACTGTGGTTCTTTGATGTCTAACGTATGGATATGTTAACACAAAGTCGAGATCAAGAGATAGTTTGTTTTATTTTTAATGACCCAGTAGAGAGAACTGATTAATGAATCACTGGATGTCAACAAATCACAGCAAGGGATCTTTTATATGCACTTTTGCATAGAGGACAGCACATACCACAGCCTTTGCTATACCAGTTGTGGGCTACTGGTTGGGAAGGAAAATGAATGGGTCAACCTGATTTGATCCAGTGACCAAAGCATCTCAGCCAAGTGCTCTACCAATTTAGCTAGATTCCGTCACTGAGACAGACAGACGGACAGGAGATTTGTTGCTGCAACATAGCCTACTCCTGTCAATAAAGCAGCAAGGAATTTTTCACAGGGCTCTTTCCTGTATGGGGCAGGATGTAGCCTAGTGGTAAAGTGCACACCTGATGTGAAGTCGATTTACGATCGATCCCCATCGGTGGGCCCATTGGGCTATTTCTCGTTCCAGCCAGTGCACCACAACTGGTATATCAAAAGGCTGTGGTATGTGCTATCCTGTCTGTGGGATGGGGCATATAAAAGACCCCTTGCTACTAATGGAAAAAAATGTAGCAGGTATCCTTTCTATGACTGTGTCAAAATGGCCATATGTTTGACATCCAATAGCCGATGATTAGTAAATCAATGTGTTCTAGTGGTGTCTTTAAACATGAGAAATAGCCCAATGGGTCCACTGACAGGGATCGATCCCAGATTAACTGTGCATCAGGTGAGTGCTTTACCATTGGGCTACGTTGTGACAATATTTGGCACGTGGGATAAAACCCTGACAAATCCACTAACAGCAATCGATCCAGAAACCCATCCACACGTCAAGCAAGTGCTCTACTACCCACTGATCTACCTCTGTCCCACCTACCTTAAGAATACCGCGGTGACTCAGTAACAAGTTGGATGTCTTCAGATCACGGTGGAGAATCCAGTTGTCATGGAGATGAATAACCGCTCTCAGCAGCTGCTGTACTAACGTCTTCACCTCACCTAGAAACACAAGTTAAAATCGTATTGAGAATTAAAATACACTCGTAGCTACATAAAAACTGCTGGTCTAACATCATCCCTAAGACCCACTGTGCCTCAAGTGAGCATTCTAACATAGTTTCGTTTACTGATAGTACTAGAGCACATTGATTTATTAATCATTGCCTATTGGATGTGAAACATTTGGTAATTTTGGCATATGGTCTATTTGTAGCAAGAGATCTTTTATATGCACCATCTCATAGACAGGATCATACAATGGCTTTTGATATACCAGTTGTGGTGCAATGGCTGGAGTGAGAATCCACCGACGGGGATTGATCCTAGACCAACCATGCATCAAGCGAGTGCTTTAACACTGGGCTACATCCTACCCCCTCATTCTACCACAGAACTGCATCTAGTTGCCATGGAAATGAATCATAGCAGCTGTAATGCCTTTACCTCAGTTAGAAACACAAGGTAAAATCTTATTTAGAAACAAAATAACATGGCTACAAAAAGATGGGAGGCTAACTTGCCCGAGATCGATCCTATGACCCACAGCTCGTCATGCAAGCACTGTATCACAGAGCTGCATTACATGTTTATGGATATTGAATCACAGCTCTAACAAATGCATTAATACCTTTATCTTACCCAGAAACAAAGGTTAAAATCTTATTTAGAAAAAATTAACATAGATATACAAAGTAAAGGGACTAAGCTTTTCTCCCTAGCTGCTGAAAAATCTGCATTTTTGGTGACAAAAAAACCTTGATCAGAGCATACTGGTTGATAAACAGGTATTACATGTCTAGAATCTCAGACAGTCAAACTCTTACACACCCGTTGGAGAAAACAGTATGCGAGATATTTGTCATTACATATATACGTGAGGTATCTATTTAAAGACATCTGACTGACTACTCCAAAGTGATGCCCCAAAATGCCAAAGCCATACCATCCCATCTAATGAAACTAACATGAGCAAAATTGATTGCTCTGTGATCTATAAATTAACCTAAAACCAAACTGAATTCTATTATGTACGAGTTAACTGCAAACACATGTATGCACTGTGATAAATATGTTTAAATTTCTTATAACCTTGTTTTTTAAGAAACCGACAGCACTTATCTCACATGTTATTGTTAACCCTTTGAAGGGGAGATATATTTTAAGCCACACTTCCCTGGAAAATTAATTTGACAAAAAAACTGAAAATAAAATAACTTTAATTCATAAAATAACTTTAATTCATAAAATAACTAAAGTAATAACAGTTACTGTAAAGTAGTAAAAATAGACATATTATTTAACAATGTAGAATTTAAAAACATGTGGAGAGGCATTTACATAGGCCTACAGCCTGTTTGCCGATCCATTTCATTTATTTTAAATGAATAAATATTGTTTAAAAAAAACAAAAACAAAAAAACAAACATTTATGTACAGTTTATACCAAATGCTTTGTAAAAACAATAGCCAACAAATCCAATGCATATTTCATGAATGCCGCCAGTTTGTTTACTTCATTACCTAGTAACATTAACTGGGTGTCATAAAGAAAACAAATTATCGCAGTAAGAGTTACCTTTCTTATTAATAGAATTATATTTCTGGTTAAATTAATCACTGATAAAAACGCACTTGCATGCAATGCAGTCTGAAAACATGTATGATTCACAGCACTGCTAAAACGACACAGATGTCGATTTGCCCGTAAAGCTGTAAGCGACATAAATGTCGTTCTCCACGTCAAAGGGTTAAAAATGTATCCAACTTACTGACTACTCACTTGCACTCATTAGATTTCAAGTTTTCAAACAATTTTTTGTAAGGTAACTGGTATTTAATGGTCTAATATTCTCTAGGGCGGGACATAGCCCAGTGGTAAAGCGTTCGCTTGATGCGTGGTCTGTCTAGGATCGATCCCCATTGGTGGACCTATTGGGCTATTTCTTGCTCTAGCCAGTGTACCACGACTGGTATATCAAAGGCTGTGGTATGTGCTATCCTGTCTGTGGGATGGTGCATATAAAAGATCCCTTGCTACTAATGGAAAAATGTAGCGGGTTTCATCTCTATGACTGTGTCAAAATGACCATAAGTTTGACATCCAATAGCCGATGATCAATAAATCAATGTGCTCTAGTGGTGTCGTTAAACAAAACAAACTTCTTCTAATATTCTCTACGACCTACCTGCAAGAAATGGACTTTTCATGGACTCCATCAGTCGCTTGAGATCGTGTTCAACGTAGTCCATGACCAGGTAGATCTTGTCCATGTTACTGCCTATCACGATCTCCTGCAGAAAACAAACTCACGTCAGGTACAGGCAAGAGTGAAGAAAGTCAAGCAGGGCTTGAACTCAGCAAATTACACCAAAGGTAACTACAGGAGACAAGATTTTAACTCTTTTTTTTTCTTTTTTCTGCTGGATAACAATTGTTAATGCAGAGCTCGAACTTAACGACAGCACCGACGCAATTGTCATTGCTGATATAAATTGCAATAGGTCAGGGACATCACCAACAGTACAAAAGTGCCATCAGTAAAGCTCCTTAATGATGGCAAAATGTTTACGTCTGATGTACGTTATCTGCCAGTATATAACATTAGTAAATTTAAAATATGTCTTCATACAGCAAAATAATCTTTCAGTCATCTGTTTCCTTCAAAAGTCTCTCTTTTTTTTTAAATTGCCATGGGCAGGCTTTCAATTGCTGTCGAGGGGCTGTTTCACACTTATGCGCACAGTGACAATGTTAGGGTGCTGCGACTTCAACGAGTTTATATCTCTCACGGCAGGGAAAGGGTTAGAACACTTACGCGCACAGTGACAATGTTAGGGTGTTGCAACTTCAACAATGTGTTTATCTCTCTTAGGACAGGGATAGGGTTAAAACACTTATGCGCACAGTGACAATGTTAGAGTGTTGCGACTTCAACAATGTGTTTATCTCTCTTAGGACAGGGATAGGGTTAAAACACCTACGTGCACAGATACAATGTTAGGGTGTTGCGACTTCAACAATGTGTTTATCTCTCTTAGGACAGGGATAGGGTTAGAACACTTATGCGCACAGTTACAATGTTAGGGTGTTGCGACTTCAACAAGGTGTTTATCTCTCTTAGGACAGGGATAGGGTTAAAACACCTACGCGCACATTGACAATGTTAGGGTGTTGCAACTTCAACAATGTGTTTATCTATCTTAGGACAGGGATAGGGTTAAAACACCTACGTGCACAGATACAATGTTAGGGTGTTGCGACTTCAACAATGTGTTTATCTCTCTTAGGACAGGGATAGGGTTAGAACACTTATGCGCACAGTTACAATGTTAGGGAGTTGCGACTTCAACAATGTGTTTATCTCTCTTAGGACAGGGATAGGGTTAGAACACTTACGCGCACAGTTACAATGTTAGGGCTTTGCTACTTCAACAATGTGTTTATCTCTCTTAGGACAGGGATAGGGTTAAAACACCTACACACATAGTTACAATGTTAGGGTGTTGCGGCTTCAACAACGAGTTTATATCTATCAAGGCAGGGAAAGGGTTAAAACACTTACACGCACAGTTACAATGTTAGGGTGCTGCGACTTCAACAAGGTGTTTATCTGTCTTAGGACAGGGATTGGGTTAAAACACTTACGCGCACAGTTACAATGTTAGGGTGTTGCGACTTCAACAATGTGTTTATCTCTCTCAAGGCAGTTATGGGGAATCCTTCCTTTTCCTTTTCCATCTTCAACCTCTTCAGCGCGACAATTTCATTCGTCTTCTTGTCACGAGCGCGGTACACAACACCGTACGTCCCTTCTTCAATTCGGTTAAGGCAGTGGAATTCCTCCACATTCCGACAGCCCTGTATGGCAGGGAAGTACAGGGGGAGGTGCGATACCTCATCGACGGGGGATGGTGACGGGGAGGCTTGAACATATTCCATGCTGTCCCTTTCATTTGTTACAGGAGATTCTGTTTCGCTTTCTTCCTCAGAATGATCAAATTTTGACTTCACTTTCTCTGTAAATAGTTTTAAAAAATTATTATAATACAAAAAAATGCACTTAACTTTTTCTGCAAAAGTTATAATAACAACACTTCTACTCGAATGATGAAATTTTGACTTGAGTTTCTTCTAAAAGTCTTAAATGTTTCTTTTAGGGCATAATAAAATAAATGATAAATTTTCATCCCATTATTTTATTAATGGACATAGGCATGGGGTGAAATTTCATTTTATATTTTTAGGACTTTACTGCCGGTGGGCCCGGCTTGAAAATCTATAATTTATTTTCTTATGGCCTAACAAGAATTGTCTATGAACGTATCAGTGGATGTGTCTCCTACTCACCGTGTTTCACAATAGGTCCGGCTCCGGCCCCAGGTTCCGAGTTCTGTGCACTGCTGTCACTCTCAGTGGATGAGTCTTCAATGAAAGAAGAAAGAAATATGGCGTTGGACATATGGTAAAGGACCACATAGATATTGAGAGAGGAAACCCGCTGCCGCCACTTCATGTGCTACTCTTTTCGATTAACAGCAAGGGATCTTTTATATGCACCATCCCACAGACAGGATAACACATACTATGGCCTTTGATATACCAGTCGTGGTGCACTGGCTAGAGCGAGAAATAGCCCAATGGGTCCACCAACAGGGATCAGTCCCAGACCAACCGCGCATCAAGTGAGCGCTTTACCACTGGGCTACATCCCGCCTTAAGTCTTCAGTGAAAGACAAAGACAGTCAGGGTTAGGACTTGTGTCTTATCAAACACAGGGTGCATACCATTAAAACAAATCCCACAAGCAGTAATAGTAAGTAATATAAGTGGCTAAAGCTAACTCTGCCACTCGCCAAATTCGCCAATAGCAAATTTTAAACACAAATGGCAAACTTTATTTTAATTTCACAAAATAATTGTATATAATGATTGATATTTTGTTGGAAATAATGCCAGCAGGCCTTGACCGTAACTTTTTTCAGTGGTAACCAACCAAGCTATCAGGTTATGAAATTTGGTAGCCCCCCAGTAAAAATTGGTAGCCCCATAATTTTAATACATTAAAAAAAAAAACGAGAAAATATTAAAATCATTTATTTTTATTTACACAAGTTTTAGGGGTTTTTTAAATCATGAGAAATATACCGTGAAATATACATTTGTATACATTGATTGCAGAGTAACTGGACGTGTAAAACAAATATATAGTAGCCTGGTGGACTACCATGTTTAGGCATCTGGTAGCCCAAGCAAACATTTGGTAGCCAAAACACCCTAGGCTACCGCTAAGGTCGAGCCCTGAATGGTATTTTTCTGCAATTTTTTAACTTTAAATAGATAACTTGGCAAAATTCTTCATTGTTCACTCAGAGCTAGCCCTGAAAATGCAATGTTTCAGTCAACATATACACTATGGATATAAATAATAATATCACTCATCCTTAAAATTAAAAAATTTTTTTTTTTAAATATTAACTATAAGGTATCTGTTTTAAAACTATTTTACAGTTTACTTTTTACTTCCAATGAGTTAAAAGCGTTATTATTACTTTTGCTCTCATGTAGGGACAATAGTAGTTGGTACACTGGTACTAGTTCAAATTAAACTGCAGGAATTTTACTGGCCAGATGAAACAATACTTTACGACAAGACCTGCCATGTGTCTCATCAATGGCACATGTTGCCTTATTGAATGCACCATTTAAAATTAGTTACTCAGCTAACCAGTACCTCCATAAAAATTAATGCCTATTTCGAAAGAAACAAAAGAAATGTTTTATTTAACAATACATGGCATCGAACATATGGTTAAGGACCATAGAGAAAAACACTGGCTGGAATGAAAAATGGAGAAAACTTGAGGTGTTTTCTCTTTTATAGATACATCACCTGTCCTCATAACTAGTGCATATTCCCTACGATTAGTAGACTGGTTCGAACATCCCAACAGCCAATGGGATGGCTTAAATTCTTCCACTGTGTACCCTTCCTGTTCCGGTCACATCACTACAACTTCCTTCTTTTCCCTGAGCGAATTGCATGGAGAACTGGAAGAGGGGAGGAAGGGTGGGAATCATCCCATGAGGACAGGTGATGTATCTATAAAAGAGAAAACACCTCAAGTTTTCTCCATTTCTTTTCAACATCACCTGTCCTCACAACAGATGGTGGCGGGTTCCATACTCCGAAGATGCACAAGTCTTCTCCCCATGGACTGGTAGAAAACTAACAGTGGAAGAAAGAAAGCCAACCAAAATTAGCCCATCCTCCAAGCGATGCATAACAACCAATATCCATGCTGTTAGTATTGACAGTGGGTAAGGTGGCATCCATCAGTGGTGTGGATGAATGAAGTCGTGAATTACGAAAAGGGTCAGAAATTCGTTCTCCAACAAGGAAGTTTTGAATGGTGGGTAAGCATCACCACCGCAGATGCAGGTGTTAGGTAACCATCCAACCAATAATTGTATACCAAACGGAAACAAATATGGTGGAAGCATCCATCAGAACATTAAACCAACAAAACCCCGATTTTTTCTTACTAGTAAAATGGTGGAGAAGTTAGTTCAATTAATAGGAAAACAGGTCGTTAGTGTGCAGTGCATTGACTAACTAGTGTTATCCATACACCGCGGATGCAGGTGTCAGTTAACCAACCAACCAATAATTGTATACCAAACGGATACAAATATGGTGGAAGCATCCATCAGAACATTAAACCAACAAAGCCCCAATTTTTTCTTACTAGTAAAACGGTGGAGAAGTTAGTTCAATTAATAGGAAAACAGGTCGTTAGTGTGCAGTGCATTAACTAACTAGTGTTGTCCATACAAAAAGGTTCCGACACCAACTGGTGCAAAACTTCAGAAAGGTGTGCAAAAACAATTTGTCAAATGAAGTCCTCACTTGTCGATTCAATGGACATCTTGGGGTACAGTCCTGAATCCGACATCAACGAAGACACGGACGACCAGAGTTAACCAAAGTTTGAGCTGCAACCACCAGACCCAGATGATGGAATCCCTCTACATCTTTGGTCGATACATCCCGCAGATAGTAGTTAGCAAAGATGGAATCAGTGGCCCAATAACACCCGGATACAATAATGGAAACCGGAGTGTTACAATGCAGCAACATAGTAGCGGCTAAGGCACGCAGTTCATGTGGGTTAGAAGCCGGCGGTGGAGGTAAGCCAGCTGATTTGTAGACACACAAAATCATGGATCGGATCCAAGTAGACACTGTGTTTTTAGTAATGTCTTTTAGACGTCTCTGATTACAAGAGAGAAACAATCTCTTTCGATGTTTGCGAAAAGAGGCAGTTTTCTCCAAATACAGCTTAAGGGCTCGAACAGGACCCAACGACAAGTCTTCCACGTCGTGTAAACCAACGATAGAAGAGTGCTGTAACATCATAAGTACGAGGACATTGATCAGGCAGTTGATTTTTAGCAACAAAGTTCATCAAAAGTCCCAATGACACTGTAGAGTAATCGCGATTAAAGCGCATCATGTCGACATTTAAAGCATGTATTTCCAACACTCTTGCCGCTGTAGCGAACCCGAGCAGGAAATCAGCAAGTCTTTCAACGCGAATAGTCTGAGGTTTTAGTTGTTTTCTGAGGCACCATCGATGAAAGCATAACCACTGAACGTTCTATGCAGCAGCTATAGAATCTCTGTGTGCTTTCAATATCGCCGATGTGGTTTGCGAAGTGAATCCCTTCTTCCTTAAACCCTCGGAGATAATGTCCCAATCTGGTAGCGGTAAAGGATCTGGTTCCGCAAGATGTAGAAGGTCTGGATACCAGATTCTGCTTGGCCAATTTGGAGCGATGAGAAATAATCGACAATGGAACTCCTGAAATCGCTGGAGGATCGTGGTAGTAATATTGGAGGCAGAAAAGCATACGCGTCCAGATTGTCCCAGCTGATGGCTAAGGCGTCGATATCCAGTGCTTTGGAATCCGGTACCGGCGACACGTACAGTCTTAGTTGATGATTGAACCGAGTCGCGAACAGACCTACATTCGGGGTCCACAGTCTTTGACAAACCCACCAGAACGCTTCCGGATTGAGCATCCACTCAGTGCTTTGAGGAGCGGACGGTCTGGACAATGTGTCGGCCAGAACATTTGACGCTCCTGAGATGTATCATGCTCTGAGATATAGCGGAATGGCATCCGTCATCTTGAACAAACGATTGATGTAAGCCGCCGCTGTCACATTGTCGGTTGCTACCATTAGTGTTGCATTTATCAAGAGATGACGCCAATGACGTATCACATTGAACACTCCCAGAAGCTCTAGCACATTGATGTGAAAACTTGAGGTGTCTGCCTGTTGAGATGTGCTCCCCAACCTTCTCTTGAAGCGTCCACAAACTGATGGTGAGTCACTTGGAATGGCATCAAAGAGACTCCTCGTAAGACATTCGACGGAGTCAACCACCATTGTAGACTGTGTCGAAGATTGTCGGGTAGAGTTATCAACAGACTGGGGTTGTTCAATACTATGTACGGATTCCGGAAGACTTGTAAACTTCGTAACTGTAGGCGACCCCGTAAGGTTAAGTCCTGGGCTGAAGTCAACAGGCCCAGAAGGCTTTGCTACATATGGAATGTCACAGGTTCGACTAGAACTTTGGATACCACCAATTGAATCTGGCTCCCTTGGTCTGCAGGAACCTGAAGGAGTCCCAGATCGGTACGTATCTGAATCCCAATGAACTGGAGATTCTGTGTTGGTAGCAGTAGAGACCTTCTCTGGTCGACAATCCATCTGAGACAGTTCAAGAACTGACGTACGTAGCTGACTTGGCCCGCTAACTTCGTCTTGTTCTGGCACTTCAAAAGACAGTCGTCCAGGCATGGGTAAAATGATATGCCCTGCTGATGAAAACCCGTGCCATTGAGGCTGTTATTCTTGTGAACAGCCAAAGAAGTACCAAAATGCCAACGGCAAAACCATCCACTCGTTGTACACTCCCTGCAATACGAACCGGAGATCCAACTCTGACAACACAACAGTGAACGCAGTGAGAGGATAAACCGCACTGGACCATAGTAAATAGTCGCGGTTAAAAAACCCAAACCGCATGATGGCAACTGAATAACTTTCGGAGCTAGATGAAGTAGCGACTGACTGGCAACACCACCGGATGTAGCGATCAATCTGCCGAATGTATCGGTAAAGTCATCGAACAACCACCGGACCGACGCATTCTGTCATCAACACCAACCCGGTATGCATGTAACATCGAATCGATGCCATAGCACAACTGACTGTGTGGCCCAACAGCAACAGCAAACAATCAACAGGAAACTGGAAAACAGTTTGTCATCAGGCGGAATGTCTGTATCAACCTCGGAGAGAGACATATCGTCGAAGGTTCCATGTGACTAATATTTCATAACAGCAGCAAGTCAAACACGCATAGTCATATAAAGTAAGAACACCGTATTCTCAACCACAGATGAGACTGGATCATCATGTGGAAATTCGTCAAAAGGCGCGCATAAGCAGACCAACGGACAGAAAGGCAGTCACTGGAGATGGAGACCATGAAAAGGCGCGTCGGAATCCTCCAGGAACCTGGAAGCGAACATCAGACGAAGATCGGTGACAACGGTCCATGAGACCCGTGATAGGCCATAAAGACCGACTGCGTGCACAGCTCCGGTGAGATGACTCAGACTGGTCACGAGAAGAGTATGAAGAACGCTATTCCGGTGAAACCGCTGAAGTCCCTTGCAGGGTAGCCGCAGGCGATGTAAACAGCAAAGTAAAGCCGCAGGATGGAACGCATCCGGAACATCAAGACAGGCGAAGGCTAGATGGGGCCGGTAACAGGTGTCGCTGGAAACGCCACTGAACCCGCCTTCTTTTTTTCTTTTTCTTTTTTTTTAAATCGCAGAAACCATGGCAGTCATGAACAACGTCTTCTGCAACTTCGTCGGTAGCACCGACCTGCAAACCTGCAAAGTACCGGCTGTCAATGAACATCCGAAGCAATCATCGGTGTCAAGCCCATCTTGGAATGCGTCGGCGGATGTAGACGTGACGGAACATGTCGTAAACCGCTGCCAGACAACCCCTCATCGTCATGTAGTCCGCAAATCTGTATCTATAACGGAAGCAGTCGAAGACGCATCTGCTCTCATAATGTGCACACCGGCAAGGTGATCATCAATAGTGGAAGACGCAGCTGAACCGAACCGAACCAAACCGTAAACGGTCCCATCTGGAACCCTTAGAAACTCTGGAAGCCGCTTCAGCCAAAAATCGGCGACGATAATCCATGGAGCCCGTGGGAGGCCGTGAAGATTTAATCACAACATCCTCTGGGACTGCGTCGGTAGCAATCATGGTAACCGGTCCCTTCCGGGTAGGCGCCGGTGGCCGAGGTAGTGATGGTAGAAGCTCGTAACAACGGATAAACAGACCTTCATAGTCATCTTATCCGCGGTATCTGTATCATCCACGACAGAACTGTGTGGTTCATTCTCAGGTAAGTATCGCAAAAGTCGACCACAAGCATGCCGATCCTCAGTACTTGAAGGTCGTGGAAACCGTGAACGGCCGTAACGGGAACCGGAGGGTGACTGTGAGACATGATTCTGTATACTTCGCGACCGAAGACGGCAACTGGAATAAGCCGTAGATCGTGCCCAAAAACAGATGAAGTAGATCGGCGATGATCCGCAGTGGAATCCCTAGACGGTCGAAACACTGTAGCATCCGTCGGTGTGGTAGCCGTGGTCACTGTAGCGCACACTGTAGTAGACACTGGAGTAGTAACCGGTACCATCACGGTAGCCGTTGGTCTAGTAGTGGCTTGTAGTGAAGCGATAGTTTCTTGAACCATACTTGGGAATAGCGACTTGAGCAGTTCAGCCACAAACTCCAAAGTCGGCGTAGCTGGAGGGGAAGCCGCCGAAACAGAATCCGATTTCTTAGCCCGCTGAGTCAAGACCTTCAAATAGTTGTCAATTCAGCCGGGCCGAGAGGAAGACAGAGTAGACAACATGACTCGACATCACAGGGTGACCGACACACGGGACAGACATCGTGCGGGTCTTCTACCGCCAAAACGTTCCTGCATTTGATACAGCAACACATAACTCTAGAAGAGCTAGTATCCGACATTCTCAACAATACTGTAATGAGAAAGCAAACACATAAAAATGCACAAATCCGGTAAACAAATAGACGCCATTTTAAAATGGCGATCTACAGGGTAACCGGCACACATGCAAAAGTGTAAAGTGTAAAGTGTAAATAACACTTAAAGTAAAATGATTACAACCAAAATAATGGTATAATAGCAAAGTAACAACATTAAAGAATGTGTCACCACAATAAATCGAAACATAAACTAAAGTAATAAAACAGATGGCTCAGATTACGACAGAGCAAGTAAAGAACGTCCGAACCGCTAGAAGCAAAGGAAAAAGAAGGAAGTTGTAGTCATGTGACCGGAACAGGAAGGGTACACAGTGGAAGAATTTAAGCCATCCCACTGGCTGTTTCGATGTTCGGACCAGTCTACTAATCGTAGGGAATATGCACTAGTTATGAGTACAGGTGATGTTGAAAAGTAATAGCCCATTGGGCCACAGACATGGATCGATTCTAGACTGACCGCACATCAAGCAAGTGCCTTACCACTGGGCTACATCTCCCCCACCACACCCCGACCAGACAAAGAGACGATGAACTGATAGTTCTGTCTGAAGTGCGATCGTGTACCTGACTCTGAATCCGATGCTGATTCCGAATTGACACTTTCTTCCTCCTCAACCTCCTCCTCCTCAACCTCTTCCTCTTCTTCCTCAACCTCCTCCTCTTCTTCTTCCTCCTCCTCCTCTTCCTCACTCTCACCCTCAACCTCCTCAGTCTCCTCATGTTTATGAGTTTCAAAGTCTTCTTCAGGTGGGGTGTGCGGTCCGACAACCTTCACTGAAAATGAAAAAGTTAATAAAACAGAATTTGTAAGTAGCAACCTCTTCCTCAGGCAGTGTGACAACTTTTATTAAAAATCTTTTTTTTTTTTTCTTTTTTTGGTGGGATGGGAGGGGGGGGTATTTTAACATGTATTCTTCATGTGTGGTATGCAGTTAAGTAACTAATTGGATGACACTACTAAAATAACTTAATATTATTCCTTCAAAAAATGCAGATGATGTCATGGAAACTTAATCATTATAACAACAATACAAAATCTGATTTACATGTATTTCGATCTAAATTAGTTGAGTTGTTTATAATTATAGGTACTGTTTATAAAAAATGTATGACTTTATCCATGTACAACAGTCAAACATTTACACATCAAGTCTCCTAGTAATGTCCGATTCCACTAGATTCATAACTGTTGCTTTCCCTAATATACCTTTCTTTTCCAGTTCTCTCATAACCTATTAGGTTTCTTGCCGTTTCTAATATAATCTATCCTCTTGCCGTTTATAACACAATCTATCCACGGCTGTAAACCATCATCCAGTGATTGTACTATTTTCCAGTCCAGTTGTGCCATATTTTTAATACTTTGCCCTTCATCAACCTCAGAGTCATACACAGTTTCTAAAATACCTCTCTGTTCCACTGTGTCTTTCTTCTTCAGTCTCAGTTTGTCTGTGTTCTTCTCCATGTCACGTCGGTGACGTCTGTCATCACTTTGGCTCCTGTCTCTCACTGACCTTTCATTGCGCGACCTCTTACTACGATCTGGAAAGAAAAGGAAGGTATGTTTAACAATGCTGCAGCACATTTTATACTGTGACTATTTAGAAAGAAAATGAATGTGTGTGAAATGACATGGCGGTAGATTTTAAACTTCAGCTATTTGTTGTGGTTATTTCAATAGTTATTATAGATAGTGGGAGAGGAAAGGAAAAGAATGTTTGTGTAAAAACATCTCAGTACATTTTAAACTTCGGCTATTTGGTGCTGTTATTTCAATAGTTGTTATAGATAGTGAGAGAGGAAAAGAAAGGAATGTTTGTTTAATAAAACATCAGCACGTTTTAGACTACGACTATTTGGTGTGGTTATTTCAATAGTTGTTATAGATAGTGAGAGGAAAGGAAAGGAATGTTTGTTTAAAGACATCTCAGCACATTTTATATAATGACTATTTGAAAAGGACAGGAGTGTTTGTTTAATGACACAATAGAAGATATTAAACTACAGTTATTTTTTGGAAAAGAAAATTTGTTTAATGTCACATTAACACATTTAAACTGTGTGTATGTGGTGTCCAGATTATTGAGATTATATCAACACTTGGTGAATAGAGTTGGAAAAGAAAGAGGATGGAAGGAAAGAAATGTTTTATTTAACAATGCACTCAACACATTTTATTTACGGTTATATGGCGTCGGACATATCGTTAAGGACCACACAGATATTGAGAGCTGAAACCTGCTGTCGCCACTTCATGGGCTACTTTTTTTTTGATTAGCAGCAAGGGATCTTTTATATGCACCATCCCACAGACAGGATAGAACATACCATGGCCTTTGATATACCAGTCGTAGTGCAGCCCAATGGGCCCACCGACGGGGATCGATCCCAGAGAGGAAAGAGGGGCACTGGTAGGGATGGGAAAAACTCAGTCAGATAATGGATCCACCAAAGATGCTTGATTTTATGAAAACGCACCTCAGGTCCTGCCCCAGACAGTTTACCTAGTTTGTGACTTAAGTTATGGTTCTTTAAAGGGACATTCCCGAGTTTGCTGCATTGTAAGATGTTTCCGACTAATAAAATATTTCTACGATTAAACTTACATTAAATATAGTTTCCTGTTTAGAATATCAGTGTCTGTATATTCAATGTGTTTCTGGTCATCTTAATATTTGTAGGAAGCCCAAACTGGACTTTGTCTTCAAGTAATTTCGTACGTACGAAAAAATAATATTTTAGGAAATAAAATGAAATTTAACCTAGCACAAATATTAGAACGATCAGAAACACGTTTAATATGCAGCCACTAATATTTTATACAGAAAAATATATTTGATATGTAATTACAATCGATAAAAAGTCTCTGTTAGTTGTTAACATCTTAAAAATTGCAGCAAGCTCAGGAATGTCCCTTTAATTTTTAAAAATAATAGTATTTTGGAAGAATAGGAATGTATTTTTGGATGTTCATCAGATGTCATCTAATGATTTAATAATAATAATGAAACCAGAGCACACACTGATTGATTAATCATCAGCTATTGGATGTCAAACATTTAGTCCATTAAGTCTTAGAGAGGAAACCCACTTATTTTTCCATTAGTAGCAAGGGATCTTTTATATGTGCCACAGACAGGATTGCACATACCACAGCCTTTAACATTCCAGTCGAGGTGCATTAGCTGGAACAAGAAATAGCCCAACAGACCCACCAACCAGGGTCGATCCCAGTCCGACAGCACATTAACTCTTTCCCTCCCATTCTCGACTGCAGTCAAGACACGCAAAACACTAACGTAAAAACCCATTGTCGACTGTAGTCGAAACGCGACCGGTCTTTGTAAACACAGCTGTCAACATTCACAGGAGTAGATAACCTGATAGATAATCTTGATTCTGTGAACGCTAGAACATAGTAGAATGATAGTTGAACACGCTGAGTGTATTATGTTGACTAGTATTTGTATTTAAGTTATCACAATATCGAAAAGAAAACAAAAATCGGTCTAAATTTGTGTAAACGTTAACGTGTACATGTGTTCGATTTCTCATGATTTGTATAATTATTTCTTTTAAAACTGAAGATTTGTAAAGGATGTAATCGCCGAAAATAACTGATAATTATCAGTACAGACTTTGAAGTAGATGATGGATGGATTACTCATCGTCGACTGAAAGGGAAAATAAACTGTCATAAACAATAACGTCATGGATCGTGATTGTAGGGTTTTTAAAAAAAAGAAATTTTAAAATATTAATAAGTTAGAAGAACTTGTTAATATTTTTTTTTAATTATTTTTTTAATTAGACTCACTAATATGTCCTCTAAACTATGACACACATCAAAATAGTGTTAAATTTGTTGGGGGGTTTTACAATTTGAGGTTGAATAATGTAGGTTCAAAATTACATATTTCACAATGGAAACTCTGGTCAGTGACGACGTTTTCTGGTTGTAAAGCTGGGTAGATAAGAGTTAAACGAACGTTTTACCACTGGGCTATGCCATGACCCCTAATAATAATAAATTAAAATATAAAGTAAAATAAAATACAATATAAAGTTGATATTCTCAGAATTAAACTAAATATTTCTTGACCAGATTTCAATATTTTGTACATGGTTCTGAAAATGTGTTCCTGATTTGTTAATATTTAATATTAGGTCTTTGGCTTCAACCAGGTTATATTACATGACATTTGAAGCATTGCCAACAACTTTGACTGGTTATAACAGTTAATTTTCACCTTCTGTTTCCATTCTTAATGGCATCACACAGGTCCAAATCTAGAATTGAAGAAGTTGGAGAAGTGACTTCTCCCTTCCCAGAAGAAAGCGGAGAAGTTTGATAAAAATAGGCGAAGTGAACATTTATCGGTGATATTACTAAGTAGTTGATGTGTCGTTATGTTAAAATTAAAGTAATAATAATAATTTTTTTGCATTACTGAAATGAATGTGGCCAAGAATGAAAAATGCTGGACTGGTCACTGTAAATGGCGCGACATGTGTTGATGTAGTTTGCCACCAAAGTAAAAACACAGACTGACATGGTGCCAAGTGAGCAATGACACTAAAACAAGTCAGGGTCTGTTAAAGTTTGTTTTGTTTAACGACACCACAAGAGCACACTGATTTATTAATCATCGGCTATTGGATGTCATAATATCATTATGGTCATTTTGACACAGTCATAGAGATGAAACCCGCTACATTTTTCCATTAGTAGCAAGGGATCTTTTATATGCACCATCCCACAGACAGGATAGAACATACCACGGCCTTTGATATACCAGTCGTGGTGCACTGGCTAGAGCGAGAAATAGCCCAATAGGCCCACTGACAGGGATCGATCCTAGACCGACCATGCAGCAAGCGAGCGTTTTCCCACTGGGCTACGTTAATGACTCAGCGACTTGAGCAGACTTTCGGCAAATAACACATTAATTTTGCCGGCTATATAAAGACCTGGGGCCCAATTCACTAAACTCTCGCAACTTTGCGATATCGCAGTGCAATGCAAAACAGACTGGCAAAGTGACTGCTTTGTTGTCTAGCAGAGCCTAAGAGAGCTTTGTTGTTTAGCAGAGCCTAAGAGAGCTTTGTTGTCTAGCAGAGCCTAAGAGAGCTTTGTTGTCTAGCAGAGCCTAAGAGAGCTTTGTTGTCTAGCAGAGCCTAAGAGAGCTTTGTTGTCTAGCAGAGCCTAAGAGAGCTTTGTTGTCTAGCAGAGCCTAAGAGAGCTTTGTTGTCTAGCAGAGCCTAAGAGAGCTTTGTTGTCTAGCAGAGCCTAAGAGAGCCTAGCAGAGAGAGAGCTTTGTTGTTTAGCAGAGCCTAAGAGAGCTTTGTTGTCTAGCAGAGCCTAAGACAGCTTTGTTGTTTAGCAGAGCCTAAGAGAGCTTTGTTGTCTAGCAGAGCCTAAGAGAGCTTTGTTGTTTAGCAGAGCCTAAGAGAGCTTTGTTGTCTAGCAGAGCCTAAGAGACAGCTTTGTTGTCTAGCAGAGCCTAAGAGAGCTTTGTGAATTAGGTCCCTGATCACATAATGTACAGCCTCAATAACTTTCAAAATTTCTCAGTAAAGTAAAGTAAAGTTTGTTTTATTTAACGACGCCACGAGAGCACATTGATTTTTTTATCTTATCATCGGCTATTGGACGTCAAACATATGGTCATTCTGACACTGTTTTTTAGAGGAAATCCGCTGTTGCCACATAGGCTACTTTTTTACGACAGGCAGCAAGGGATCTTTTATTTGTGTTTCCCACAGGCAGGATAGCACAAACCATGGCCTTTGTTGAACCAGTTATGGATCACTGGTCGGTGCAAGTGGCTTACACCTACCCATTGAGCCTTGCGGAGCACTCACTCAGGGATTGGAGTCGGTATCTGGATTAAAAATCCCATGCCTCGACTGGGATCCGAACCCAGTACCTACCAGCCTGTAGACTGATGGCCTAACCACGACGCCAGTAAAAAACATTTCTCAGAGAGCCAACAATGACATGAGCAGCTGTTTATAAAGAATCCAACAAACAAACAAAAGTGACTGTAACGACCATTAGCACCAACCTTCGACCCTGGACTGGACGTTTCTTCTCACCTCTTCTTTCCGTTTCGCTCTGGCAACCCTTTCTTCAAGTTTTCTAATTCGTTCTTCACGCATTTTTCGTTCCCTTTGTCTCTCGCGCTCAAGTCTCTCCAGTCTGTCACTGTTTAAAACAAAGAAAAAACATATTTGTCATGTGTAAATTTTTATTTTGGGTGATAACAGCAAGTGTTGCCTTCAGTTTAATAACAAAACTTTGTACATCAAGACAAGTTGAAGGGGCACAATGTCATTGAAGGGACACAATGTCAAAACTGATTGCATTTTTTATTAATAAAAATTGAGATAAAAACCCTTTGCAAGTCGTTTCATCAAACAGTAAATTGTTTCGCAAATTTTTATTACTATTCACAATGTAGAATACATAGATCCTTATCATGGGATGCATGGGAAGGCACATTGGCAATTTTTCTTGCCGTTAACAATGTCTGACTGTCGAAGAAAGGTAGCAAGTAAGTAGGGCAAACCACAAAAAATTTAAAATGATCAATCAAAGTTTGTCATTTTTAAGTCAGCCAATCAGTGGCTGCAGAAGCCAGAGCTTCTAGAATTTTTATAAAATCCACTAGCTACTGGATCGTGATTTTTAAAATTTACTAGCCATGATTAAAAATTCACTAGCCCTACTTTTCTTTAAGTTAATAAAAGTTTACTAAATAATAGTAATAATCAGACATGTCGCCTAAAGAGGGAGATACAGATTAAAAACACTAACATTGGGGTTGGGGTAGGATATTCATACTTACAAAATTAGACTTAACTGCAACATTTGACCCAAAAAAATTCACTTGCCGTCAGGCATGGCAATAGTAGTTATTTACTAGCCCAACTTTTAATATCACTAGCAATGGGAGTGGGTCTACCATAATCTAGAAGCCCTGTTGGGCATGGCAATAGTAGTTATTTACTAGCCCAACATTGAATATTACTAGCTATGGGAGAGGGGCTACCATTACCTAGAAGCCCCGTCGGACATGGCAATAGTAGTTATTTACTAGCCCAGCATTGAATATTACTAGCTATGGGAGAGGGGCTACCATAACCTAGAAGCCCCGTCGGACATGGCAATAGTAGTTATTTACTAGCCCAACATTGAATATTACTAGCTATGGGAGAGGGGCTACCATAACCTAGAAGCCCCGTCGGACATGGCAATAGTAGTTATTTGCTAGCCCAGCATTGAATATCACTAGCCATGGGAGTGGGGCTACCATAATCTAGAAGCCCTGTTGGGCATGGCAATAGTAGTTATTTACTAGCCCAACATTGAATATTACTAGCTATGGGAGTGGGGCTACCATAACCTAGAAGCCCCGTCGGACATGGCAATAGTAGTTATTTACTAGCCCAACATTGAATATCACTAGCCATGGGAGTGGGTCTACCATAATCTAGAAGCCCCATCGGACATGACAATAGTAGTTATTTACTAGCCAGCATTGAATATCACTAGCCATGGGAGTGGGTCTATTATAATCTAGAAGCCCCATCGGACATGACAATAGTAGTTATTTACTAGCCCAGCATTGAATATCACTAGCCATGGGAGTGGGTCTATTATAATCTAGAAGCCCCATCGGACATGACAATAGTAGTTATTTACTAGCCCAGCATTGAATATCACTAGCCATGGGAGTGGGTCTACCATAATCTAGAAGCCCTGTTGGGCATGGCAATAGTAGTTATATGTATTTACTAGCCCAGCATTGAATATCACTAGCCATGGGAGTGGGTCTACCATAATCTAGAAGCCCTGTATTAGTTATTTGCTAGCCCAGCATTGAATATCACTAGCCATGGGAGTGGGTCTACCATAATCTAGAAGCCCTGTATTAGTTATTTACTAGCCCAACACTGAATATCACTAGCCATGGGAGTGGGTCTACCATAATCTAGAAGCCCTATATTAGTTATTTACTAGCCCAACATTGAATATCACTAGCCATGGGAGTGGGGCTACCATAACCTAGAAGCCCCGTCGGACATGGCAATAGTAGTTATTTACTAGCCCAACATTGAATATCACTAGCCATGGGAGTGGGTCTACCATAATCTAGAAGCCCCATCGGACATGACAATAGTAGTTATTTACTAGCCCAGCATTGAATATCACTAGCCATGGGAGTGGGTCTATTATAATCTAGAAGCCCCATCGGACATGACAATAGTAGTTATTTACTAGCCCAGCATTGAATATTACTAGCCATGGGAGTGGGTCTATTATAATCTAGAAGCCCCATCGGACATGACAATAGTAGTTATTTACTAGCCTAGCATTGAATATCACTAGCCATGGGAGTGGGTCTACCATAATCTAGAAGCCCTGTATTAGTTATTTACTAGCCCAACATTGAATATCACTAGCCATGGGAGTGGGGCTACCATAATCTAGAAGCCCTGTATTAGTTATTTGCTAGCCCAACATTGAATATCACTAGCCATGGGAGTGGGTCTACCATAATCTAGAAGCCCTGTATTAGTTATTTGCTAGCCCAGCATTGAATATCACTAGCCATGGGAGTGGGTCTACCATAATCTAGAAGCTCTGTATTAGTTATTTACTAGCCCAACATTGAATATCACTAGCCATGGGAGTGGGGCTACCATAATCTAGAAGCCCTGTATTAGTTATTTACTAGCCCAACATTGAATATCACTAGCCATGGGAGTGGGTCTACCATAATCTAGAAGCCCTGTATTAGTTATTTACTAGCCCAACATTAAATATCACTAGCCATGGGAGTGGGTCTACCATAATCTAGAAGCCCTGTATTAGTTATTTACTAGCCCAGCATTGAATATCACTAGCCATGGGAGTGGGGCTACCATAATCTAGAAGCCCTGTAGGCACAATGAGCAATTATCGAAAAAATATTATCCAACATATTTTACCCCGATGTTTTTATGTTTGAAACAATAGTATTCCATCTTTTATTATGGCGGTGGGGCTGGC
Source organism: Gigantopelta aegis (assembly GCF_016097555.1). Classification (NCBI taxonomy): domain Eukaryota; kingdom Metazoa; phylum Mollusca; class Gastropoda; order Neomphalida; family Peltospiridae; genus Gigantopelta; species Gigantopelta aegis. The sequence goes on along the minus strand of NC_054713.1, from coordinate 15,614,221 downwards.
TGACATGCTTAAGCTTATATTAGGACCTTTCTCAATAAATAAAAAAAGACACATTCATATAAACTAGAAAAAGAAATGTTTTATTTAACGACGCACTTAACACATTTTTTGTATGGCTATATGGCGTCAAACATATGGTTAAGGACCACACAGATACTGAGAGAGGAAACCCACTGTCGCCACTTCATGGGCTACTCTTTTTCGATTAGCAGCAAGGGAACTTTTATATGCACCATCCCACAGACAGGCTAGTACATACCACAGCCTTTGATATACCAGTCGTGGTGAACTGGCTGGAACGAGAAATAGCCAAATGGGCCCACCGACGGGGATCGATCCCAGGCCGACTGCACATCAAGCGAGCACCTTACCACTGGGTTACATTCCATCCCTTCATATAAACTAGATGACAGACTGAACATAACGTAACAGGCCTCTGAATATTGCAAGAGTGATGGTTTCGTTCGTGCATCACTCGCGTAAGTATAGTTAGCGTAACCCCATTTTTTGGTTACTAAAAAACAAAAAGGGTTACACAAATCTTCAATACTCAGAGACCTGCATAAGTTAAAGGGGAATAGAAAACAAAATTACAGTGATGTGGAGTAGAGGGAGAAACATGCAAGAAGAGGAGAGAAAGAAAACAAGACTTGACAGAGAAATGTTTTTAATTTAATTAAATTCTCTATTTTACCGTTCATCTAACGATTCTTGTCTCTTTCTCATCTCTCTGGCTTCCTTCGACTCGTCCCGCAGTTGCCGCTCTGCACTGGTTTCAGCCACTCGGTCCCGGCCTATCTTGCGTTCGCGCTCCAGGGGTCGTTCACGCCCAGGGTTCCTCGGCTGTATCGGCACAGCATCTTTAAACTCACGTCTGTCGTGACTGTGCACTGTGTGGTGGCCCCTCGGGGCCTCGGTGTGACCGGGGTAAACCCCTGCAAAGAAAGTGTTAAAGTTTTGGGTTTTTTAACGACATATCCTCCATCCCAGGTCAGTTCGATCACTGGCCGAGCCTGAGATTGGACCTGGGACGGACGTGTCTGAAACCACTGCGGTATACGGGAACATAAATAGAGTTCCGAGTCCAAGTCTAAGTTTAACGACACCATTAGAGCACACAGATTTATTCATCCCCGACAAAGAGGAGGAATGTTCCATTCAATTTCATCACAAGACACTGCTGAATAAAAAATCTGGTAGTTGAGACCATTGTTCAGAAAAAGAAGTTTGTTTTGTTTAACGACACCACTAGAGCACACTGATTATTAACCATTGGCTATTGAATGTCAAACATATGGTAATTTTGACATATAGTCTTAGAAAGGTAACTTGCTACATTTTCCATTAGTACCAAGGGATCTTCTATATGCACCATCCCACAGACAGGATAGCACATACCATGGCCTTTGATATACCAGTTGTGGTGCACTGGTTGGAATGAGAAATAGCCCAATGGGCTCACCGACAAGGATCGATCCCAAACCTACTGTGCATCAACCGAGTGTTTTACCACTGGGCTACGTCCCACGTGCCCCCCCTCCCCCCCCCCCACTATTCAGATAGCAGTTTAAGCTGTCATTCACCAAATCATCAAATGCAAATAAAAGTTGAATTTCTCAAATATTAGGGTTCACCTTGTCCATTGCCAAATTAGCGAATTACTAATCTGTATACAAAGTGACTTCATCATTTAGTCTGTGGCTAATAAAATATTTCTTAAATTAACCATGTTTTAATAATTTTGAAGGAAATACTCTATATATTTTTTTTCCCAATGGGAACCCTGATTAGTTTGTTACTAAGTCACCCAAATACTAAACTCAAACCTCATATTTTCCTTTGTACATCTACTGCCATTCTGTCTGTGGCTAATTCAACTGAATTAGACTGCCGATTTATGGACCAAATTGTCAAATTGCTAATACATGTATTTTGGGGGCTCCCATTAAAACTCCAAGAGTGCTGCCACTATATTATATCATCTCGCCTTCATGTAAAATTCTTTAATCCCATTGGTTGTTTGCCGTTGGACAAATCCCTTATCCCCCTGTGGGCGGAGCCAAATTCTCTTATACCCCGTCTGTAATTTCCAACAGTATCCAGCCGCCCCAGTTAATGCTAAAGCAATAATTAGATTATAAATAACATTGATAATCAACCAAGTATACATAATTAATTTTATTTTTACTATAAAATACACTATTTCAATACTTTTAAAAGCTGCAATGTTGAACTCGGCCACCTAATTACGGTCGTGGTGTTATTGTATTAATGCGCGATTAGCAACAGTTGTTGTTGTTGTTTTGTTTTTTAATATTTTTATTTTTTTACTACATACATTTCTAATATAAAAAAAAGTGTTTTTTATTTTTGTTATTAATATCTGTTTCAGACAATTTCGTATTACAAACATTTGAAGTTAAAAACTCGTTTATCGACAGAACTATTTTTCGTCACTGGCAAGTGGTTTCGTTCGCGTCCGCGTGGTACGGCTCCGTTAATAAATTGTTAACAATTATTTTCTGGCGTTATTTTGATTATTTGGCTATATGGTTTAACATGTCGGCAAGATAAATTCGTTGTAGAAGCATCTCTCGGGGTATATGGCTTTTTATGTACCCTCTGTGTGCTCTTTTACTCCCTCGCCTTCGGCTCGGGGTAAAAGAACACACAGAGGGTACATAAAAAGCCATATACCCCTCGTGATGCTTCTACAACTTATAATATACACTTCGTTTATCGATTAGCAGCTTTAATCAATCATTCATTCCAGGCAAACAAATTTGACTGCAATTTATATACAGTTGAATCCCGTTGGCTTGAACCCCATCTCCGTAACATCAGTTAGAAAGTTGAATTAAATACATATTATTTTGGCAACTACAAACTTAAAAATTTCATCAAGGTGTTATATAGCAAAATAGCACAGTGAAGGAATTTATTACAAATTACTCTGAGTGTGTGATACAGAAGCCCTTGTCAGTATTAATTAACTGTGTGGTTGCTGAAGTGATGACAGCTGAGTAACTCGCCCATTGTTTCATTTAAAACTGTTCAGAGTAACGCTTTACGCCAAGGCCATTTTGTGCACTAATTGTTTGATTGGTATCACGGTTCATTAAACAGGTACCGTACCACTAGCTGTACTTGAAAGATCATTACCGATAACCAATTAACACACAACTTGACAGGTATGGTAAAGAAGGGATTGCATGGCTATTGTTGCGATTCTCTGATTCATCTATAGCTCGTTCCACTTATATAATTAATCCAAAGGTTGTAATAACCAACTGCGCAAGTGCAGCAATTGTTGGTCCTTTTCAGTGGTTTTCCATTTAATATTTGATGGATCACCAGTCGAGGGAAATATAGCTAATAACACAGACAGGACCGATAATTGGTTTTTGGTTCGAGCATTGTGGTGTGATCAACCCTTCCGAGGTCGAGCCAACGAGATTTTATTGTATATTTATTGCAGTTGATATACAGACTCCCAGGGTTTTTTTCAATCTGAACCTCAGGGTTAGGCTTAAGATTAGGTTTAGTTTGGAACTCTGAATAAACATTCTGGAGTTATGGCTAGCTCCTTTACTTTCCATAATTTTCCACAATAGTCTCAATTATTACATGTAATTATTTCGATAAAATTAAAATAAAATTCGCCAATTGTTTATAAAATTTGTAAATGAATGCCAGAGCTAGCCTGCTAACTCAAAATTCCACACATACGTATTTTTTTAATTCTGACAAAATGAAATTCTATGACGGCTAAGGTATTTCCAAGACCCGTATGAACTATGTTATGGTTTGGAAGGTAAGTATGGCGCATTTTCCATGTGTGTAAAAATGATTGATTTTAATTACACAGTGACTGCAAACCAAATTTATGTCAAATGGACACACTGCTGTAGATCTCACTAATTTGGGCACAGTGGGAACGTTTGTCTTTTTTGGGCACAGGAAAGTCGTTTTAGAATTATCAATGTTCAGAAATGAATTTCAAGTTATTTTAATCTAATAAACCTTAAACATTTCTGTGGGGGTTTTTTTGGTAAAATATTTTGAATTCAGTTGGTTTGTAGTTAATTTAGGTATAATTATTTTAAAGGGACATACTCTAGTTTTTAAACACTAAGACATATTTTTGACTATTATATCCGTTTTTATAACTGAAATCATACTTTACTTAGATTTTATTGTTTCGATTATCACTTTCCGTACATTCGAAGGGTCATCCTGGTGTTTTTAATATCACAAAATGCATTTCTCATATTTTTAAAAACACACGTACGTTTGAGAAGTTACAGTTATGGAGTCTAGTTTTAGTCTATTTTTAGAGGGTATTTTACCATTTCAAAGTCACAGACTCATGTTTCACTCAGTTGTAACTTTATCCAAATGTGTTACAGGTTTGTAGATTAACTAAACTTAGTGTTAATTTTCATGGGCTGAAACTAGGGTATGTCTCTTTAACTAAACTTAGTGTTAATTTTCATGGGCTGAAACTAGGGTCCGTCTCTTTAAGCATAAATGTATTTTAGGCACAACATGTATCACCTCAACTTTGATGCAATCTAAAGCTCTGGATGTTGATTAAAGGGACATTCCTGAGTTGGCTGCCATTTTTAAGATGTTATCGACTGACAGAGACTTTTTAACGATTTTAATTACATATCAAATATATGTTTCTGCATAAAATATTAGTGGCTGTATATTAAACGTGTTTCTGATCGTTCTAATATTTGTACTAGGTCAAATTTAATTTTATTTCCTAAAATATATTTTTCCGTACATACGAAATTATTTGAAGACAAAATACAGTTTTGGCTTCCTACAACTCAGGAATGTCCCTTTAACCATGCATTCACACCAAACACACTGGGCTCATGAAAAATAGACCAACTACCTCGGTTTTCGTGGTGTTCCCACTCCGTCCTCTCCATTCGGTCTCTGCGCACTCGACTTCTGCGCTCTTTCTCTCGCCGGTGTTCCTCCTTGTGGCGGTGTTTGTGAGACTTATCTTTCTTCCCCGCGTGCGACTGCGGAGGCTTGATGTCCAACTCCTCGTGTTCACTAACACCGTCGTCTCTGGAAAGGAAAGGAATGTTTGTTTAATGATTTGCATTTTTCAAGCCATTTTTCAAATAATCCATTTGATTTTGTTCAATTCATAATGGCGGCAAAACTATATACATGTAAGTCAAAGCATAAAATTTAATGTACGAATAAAAAAATGTGGGACGTAAAACAAACGAAACAGAAGCCTAAGTGATACCAACAGTACATAAACACCTGTCTTTAAAGGAAGGGACAATTAAGGCATTTGGCCTGGTATGCATTGTCAACGATATGTAATGCACATTATTGCTTAATATAACAAGTATAATTGTATAGTTAATTAATAAAACAGTTAAATGTGATGGCTATTATATTTAACGGGAGCAGCCATTTTGTACCATCCCAGTGAATACACCCTCTGGAGAGCTGGTGGTTACATAAAACACCTAACGTGTCATGTCAAGAATTAGTCTTCGAACTGAAGAAACAAAACATACCTGATTTTTGCGGATGCATCGCAATGTTCTGTAATAATATCCATCCCAGTAAGCCAGCAACAAGTATATTTTATTTTTCAATACAAAATAAGCCACCATTGTCAGTGTTGAAATAACTGTATTATGTTTTGTACATAAATTAAACCAGGTACTGAAATAATAATCGAAATGTTTTCTTGGTTAATTGGTCTTTTCTTTCCGTGGCCTGTATCTGTGGTTCCTGATTGGCAGGTGTATATTTAGACAGTCCTCAGACACTGTGTCTAGACTTGCCTCTTTTATTAAGATCACAGGGTATTGTGTGATAACCGTGCAGACACCCCTCAAATCGTAATGGACATTATCAGCCATCCTGCTTTATTACCGTAAATAATTCTGTAAAACCTTTGATTAAGTAGATTTTCCCATCTAAAATCACAAAACTGACCATTTACGTAGTCCCAACGAAAAGAGAATTATCACTTCGGTATTGTGAGTGGTCGTTTTTACTCGAACGTACCCTACCAATAGGCCTAATAATATGCATTTTTTCTTTGGATCTTTTAAAAGAGAAAAATACTATAACTCCATTTCGTTCTATTGATGCAAATTGAAATATATTTAGTTAAATAGTTTAATGGCTGCCCCCAGTTAGCAGGAATAATCATGTTTTTTTATTAACTCTAAAATTACACGTTTTTCATTTGTTAAAGTGTCAGTTTGTGTTGGTGGTCCGGGTATGCATCTTTCCAACACATAAGGCTCTTGTTTGAGTTGACTGTCCCTTTAATAATGTCATCATCATCAATGGTTTCTTGCAAATGTGGATACAAAGATGTAAGCCAGTAATAAAATTTGTTTTTGTTTAACGACACCACTAGTGCACACTGATTTATTAATCTTTCGCTACTGGGTGTCAAACATTTGGTAATTTTAAAATTTAGTCTTAAGAGAGAACACCCGTTACAATTTTCCATTAGTAACAAGGGACCTTTTATATGCACCATCCCACAGACAGGATAGCACATACCACGGCCTTTGATATACCAATTGTGATGCACTGGTTGGAATGGTATATAGGTCAATTGGCTGTAAACCGGTAATGCCGCCCACCACTATCGAGTACCTGTCTTTAATAATAATGATGTCGTCGTCAATGGTTTCCTGTGAATGTGGAGACAGAGAAAGATGTCGTCCTTTCACATGATGCTCTGCTTCAGGACTTGGTTCGAGTTCACCCTGTTCATATGCACTATCAGCACCGCCTGAATCAGACATGATGCCTCTAAAAAGAAAAATTTAAATTGTTATCTGTGAACACTGAAAGTGAATATTAAAGTGTGTGTGTATATATATATATAGAGAGAGAGAGAGAGAGGCACTGATTTTCTGTTTCAGATTTTTCCCTTTTCCGTTTCATAATGTTACAAATTCCGGTTTTTTCCATTTTAGTATTAAACAAATTCTGTTTTTGTTTTACAACCACACACACACACACACACACCGCAATTAATTGCTTGTATAAAATAAATAACTATGCAATGAGGCAAAACATGTCAGTATAGTTTGTATTTATTTTTGGTTTAAATTTAAACACGAATACGCCACAACACAGACTTCGGACATTTTCGGTTTTCTTTACGATGTGATCGGGAAAATAATTACAAACAATCACACTATAAACCACTTCCCTTGTATAATTTATTTTGAACAAAGCCTGGCATACAATATGCAATTACTGCATTCCTTTGTGAGATCGGAAGTATGGCAATGCCACAAATGTTAAAAATTAATAAGCAAACATAACATAGTATATCTTTCACTTGAGTAAATATCGGACAATTTTAGCTCACAATGTTCGGTTTTTCCCATTAAATCGCCGTGAATAAGCGAAGAAAACACGACTGGTAAAACGTCTAGATACTCTACATTAAACATTTGGCATAACATTCAAAGGTACTAGTGTCATAGCGTAGCACAGGCAGCTGTTGGTGTCCATAGTTTCTAGTTCGAAAAATTAATTTTAATTAATCAAATGCGCTATTTAAAGTTAAATAATGTTTTGGAAAAAAATCGGGAATTCCGTTTCAGATAGGTATTTCCACAATTCCGCGATCGCGGAAAATCATTGCTTCTATATATACACACACACAGAGACACATACATACATATAGCAGATGAAATTAAGTTACATTAAATATTGTTATAGAAGATTCCGGTGTCAATGGTAGGCATGCTAATTTTTTGTTTGTTATTGTTGTTTTGATTTTTTACTCAATTTGTTTCTTTTATTAAACTACACATAATGCTGAATGGGAAAAATCTCTGCCTTCACATTGCTTTAAAACTATTTTTATTTTCATGTGCATCTAGAAGGAGAAGTATTATCATTTAAATTGGCAGACCGGTGCAAGGGCATTCTGATTTTTGGATTGCACTAAAAACACACATAGGATGATGTTGGTAACGAGCGATCAAAGTTATACAATAAATCAAAACATCTAAATTTTGTCATGTACTGCATGAGTAATAAATTAAAAATAATTAGCTCACAAAAATAAATACCGGTACTTGCAATAACGACAACAACACTATTTTTCAATAATTAAAGGCGGTATCGTTAATTTTTCAATTTGCAACTATACAAAATGTAAAGTGTAAGTAACATGAGTTCTATATTTGGTATAAAGTTTTATCTACGTATTTTAATTTTTATACCTGTCACAAGTACTGATGTTCTTGCAATACTAAACATAAACATTGCATACGGAAATGGTATAACGGAAGTGGGTGGCGATATCAGTCTTCCAGTGCGGTCTCTACAAATCATAGTCACTTCATACCCAAGTCATATCATACCATCCATTTCGTACCATGCTGCCTGGTCATTACGTACCCTAGTCATTTCGTACCTTGGTCATTTCGTACCATTGCAAAAAGTCATTTCGTACCCTAGTCATTTCATACCATTGTGAAGTCATTTTGTACCCAAGTCATTTGGTACCCCAGTCATTTCGTACCCTAACTAACCAACACATTAAACATACATAGTCCTTAAAGCAGGTGATATGAATACATTTCAGGTCCAAGATAATCTGTATAGTTTTCTATACAATTTTCATCAAACAAGAGAAAAGAACTTAGAGGCAGATTACTTGCACAGTTGTATGGAAAAATATGTCTACGAAGGGAAACAGTGTTTCTACTCAGTTACCAGTCGAAATGGCCGAATATTACTTATTTGCATCTTATTTGTTTAAGAAATAACAACAATTAAAAATTAACTACCTTACTGATTGCCAAATTAGCCAACTGCTAGTCTTTATACAAAGTGGCAATAATGTTTAGTCTTTTGCTGATAAAATATCCCTTAAATTAACCACAAATTTGTAATTTAATGTTATTTTGTAAAAGACACTACCAGGGTGATTGCTATAAATTGTTATGCCATGGTACGAAATGACCAAGGTACGAAATGAATTTTTGCAATGGTACGAAATGTCCAGGGTACGAAATGACTAGCAACCATCTCTACTTGTAGTAAATTACATACTTAGTATGTGGGATGGACTATAGGCTTTCCAGACAGTTCATCCACTGGACAATTCGTCCACAGACAATTCGTCCACTCACCTCGGACAATTTGTCCACTCGACTGCATTTTTTTCAAACATATTAATAGTTATTTCTTTGACATTGTAATCATTTCTTAACATTATTTTGTGGTATACTATAACCAAAAAAGTAAAATAGAGTTAGAATTCAACATTACTATCCAGTTTTTATTAACTGTTTGTATTCATTATTATGTGGATAATTCGTCCACGGACGATTCGTCCACTCGCTCGTACACGATGTGGTAAATAGGTAATGCAAGCCTCTGCGTCGGAAGACTTTATTACCCCTCCGTCCATACACCCTGAGCATGCTGTAACCTCACTGTGGTGCTGGGGTGTAACATTCTCTTTGAGTATGGCCAATACAGCACACATTGAAATTTTGAGTAAAAGTCAGTATCTATCTGTGATATTTGTATTTTTGCACAATTCTTTACAGTGTTTTTATTTAAATCTTGAATTTTTATATTGATGTTGATCATCACCTTATTTGTTTGCATTGCCATAGTTTGACACCCAATAGCCGATGTATTTTTCGTGCTGGGGTGTCGTTAAACATTCATTCATTCATTCCGTCCATACAGGTAGTTAGCGGTGCCGCTTTGAAATAAGGTGTGTTGTTTTAGACGCTACTGGATCCAACTTGGTGAAACAAGCGTAAGCAGTAATAAGCCTACATTGCTAATTACTTCACGATATCACAATAGAGTACACCTGTACACTTAATTGGTAAAGCAAACAGAAACCAAACAAGTTGAAAGGGAAGGGCTAAAGATTATCTTTACTGGGCATATTGTACTAAAAACATCCTACGACATGTAGCGTGAAAGGCGTACATTATAAAAACAAATAATAACTGAATAAATAGAAACACCAAATAATTATGTCTGCAGAGCATTGTTACAAAAACATCTACCAAGCGTAATCTAATGAAATATCATTTATGACACAGCAAAAAAAAAACGGGGTAAAATATATCTAATAATTTATTTAGTCCCCACGTATATGTAGTACACATTATTTAGGCCGTGGACGAAATGTACTGGGGAAATAAAAACCCAGTGGACGAATCGTCCGGAACTGATTTTGTGTAGTGGACGAATCGTCTCGAGTTCCTCAGTGGACGAATTTCAGAGTATGACAAATATTTTGAAAAGTCACTAGCCACAGGGCTAGTGGGTTTGTGAAAACCACTAGCCCACCAAGATAAAGCACTAGCCCAAATTCCTGATCAATTATAACTGGATTTTTATATAATTTTTGTAACATTACACATTTACGAGTATAACAGTAAAATAAAACAAACACTTAAATCATGTTGTAACTTTCAGTTTTTTGTCGTGTCGTATGTGTTGTCTTTTGTCAAGTGTGATCCATCGTCATTGTCCCGTTCCCCCCCCCCCCCCCCCCCCCCCGGGGAAAAATAATTGAGCAAACTCTTGGTTGGTATCTAAACACACTATCAAAATAATTAAAGTTAAATGAGGGTACGACAGTGTGACACACGGTAATAGATGGTTCAGTGTATTTGGTAGTTGGTTATATATTTAGGGCCTACTATTTATGTCGCCAGGAACGGTGATGCCAAATACAGGGCATTATCCCGTGTCAGACCGATATCAAAAGAATATAACGGCGACATCTAATCCGTTGTTAATTGATGAACAAAAAAGGTATTATCTTGTATCGGCAGCTGTGACGTATTATCCAAACCGCTACACGTAATAGGCCAAGCCGAGTCATTGCATATGCGGTTACCATTAAAGTAAATTGTTTTCCTGATTGCCGATAACCACATGTTAGCGAAGTGTTAAATTAGAAAACAATAGGTAAATAAAACAAACACTGAAATTCAAAGCATGACTGGGGTTTACTTGATTGAGATTAACCTGTCGTCGCGATTGGTGATTTCCAAGTTCTTAGCCTAAAACATATGTGAGAGATTAACTACCACGTGACGTGTCTAACCAATCAAAACACGCATGTCATTAGACTTTATTTCCTGTGCCAGAAACTTGAAAGGGAAAGGTAAACAATGCATGCTGTAACTGTGACGATGTAGAGATAGCATGTTACTGCAGTTTGCAGACCTAGCTCAAGTGGATTATTATTATATACTGATTGCGTTGTTGATATTATTCGATGACAAACGTCACAATCAAATTTATTAAACGAAATTTCAGCCGAGAGAAAAAAGAAAGAAAGAAAGAAAAAAAACCACGATCGAGCGATGCCGAGAGGAGGGGGAAACCACTAGCCCACAGGGGCTAGTGGTTTTGCGTTTCTCACTAGCCCGAACTTAAAAACCACTAGCCACGGGCGTCGGGCTAGCGGATTTGTCGAACTCTGCGAATTTTCAGTGGACAAATCATCCGTGGACGAATTGTCCAGTGGACAAATCAACTGCATCCCGACTATAGCATGGGAATTTGTGTAAAAAAAAACATTTCACGATTTGCGTTTGGACAAAATACGGGACAAACTGAATGGTAATTAAAGGTAGGAAAATAATTTATCATAGTTGTAAATACAATTTTTTGGATTTATTATTTATTTATTATTTAGGTTTGGCTGAAAATCTCAATTGACTATTTCAATTTGATTCCGAAAAGTTGGATCCGTTTATATTTAGGTCGATTTTGACTACAAGTCTTACTAAATAAACAAAACAGATTTTTAAAGAGACGAAATTACTTACAACACAGTGAAGTTCAGTTAAAAAAAACTAATTTTTTTAAAACGTTGAGCCAATCTTTTAGCGGAACCGGAAATAGAAAACATGAAGAACAGTATTCGTAATTTCGTCAGTTGACAGCGCTCCCTAATTTTATAATAAACAAGGATCTTTTGCTGGAAGTTCTTCATCGCTTTTGCCCGAATGCAAATGTTTGCCCCTCCAAAGGGTAGGGGTGGAAGTTGACCCCACATACTCCCCACCCACCCACACACACTGTAATGCTTTTGGGACGTGAGTTAATCTTTTTGCGAGCGCTACACCAAGTCACCAAATTGGGTTCGAACTTAACGACGGCGCCAACGGCAATTTTTTCCCAGATAAAAAATATTGCCGTTGGCTGTAGTGTTCATCCCCCCCCCCCCCAGTGATAATTGTTATAAAAGTTTAAAACTGCCGTAGGTATACTCAAAACTGCCGTACGTAGGTGTGCATTTTGCTTACGAAATAAAAAAATTTAACTTTTCGAAACTGCCGTAGGTAACAGCGTTGAACCCTGCACCAAAACAACATACATTTTTGATATTATGCAATATAAGTCAAAAGATGTACATGTATATGACGATTATGAATATGCCATTATAACATATTCAATACCGTATTTTTGCACAATACTGATCCTGAAATGAATGTGGCCAAGAATTAAAAACGCTGGACTGGTCACTGTAAATGGCGCGACATGTGTTGATGTAGTTTGCCACCAAAGTAAAAACACAAACTGACATGGTGCCAAGTGAGCAATGACACTAAACAAGTCAGAGTCTGTTAAAGTTTGTTTTGTTTAATGACACCACAAGAGCACACTGATTTAATAATCATCGGCTATTGGATGTCAAACATATGGTTATTTTGACATAGTCTTAGAGAGGAAACCCGCTATATTTTTCCATTAGTAGCAAGGATCTTTTATATGCACCACCTCACAGACAGGATAGCACATATACCACTGTCTTTAATATAGTAATCGTGGTGCACTGGTTGTGACGAGAAATAGCCCAATGGGCCCACCGCCCGCCCATCAAGCGAGCGCTAAAAACCAATAGCTACGTTCCGATCCCTGACTCAATGTTAGGTGCCGTCTGGAAGTTATCTAGAGCTGTTCATGATCACGAAATAATGTTATGTACAACTCCGTTTACAAACGTCTGTGATTTGTTTTAGTATTGCTTCAAGTTGCATCCAAATAGAAATTGAGTACGTGGGTCTCTGTAATTATAACCAAAATGGCCAGGGCTACGTAATATTTGAACGGCCCCTTAAAATTATTACCGTCATTTACCGGCCTCAGTGGTGTATAGTTAAGCTATCGGATATAAGGCTGGTATCCATTCAACTGATTGGGTTTAGTCTCGTTGCAACCAGTGCACCACAATGTGCTTTCCTGTCTGTGGTAAAGTGCATTTAAAAGATTCCTTGCTGTATTAGAAAACAAATTGCGGGTTTCCTCTGATGTCTACGAGTCAGAATTACCAAATATTTGACATCCAATAGCCAATGATTATTTAATCAATGGTGTCGTTAAAACTAAAATAAAAAATAAAATAATAATAATAAGGCTGGTAGGTACTGGGTTCGCAGCCCGGTACCGGCTCTCACTCAGAGCGAGTTTTAATACTGAGGTGTGTGTGTAATGAAATGAAATGTCGTCATTTGTCGCCGATACGTGAAAGCGGCCCAAAGGGGAGCTAATAGGTGATGCTTGTAATATCACGTCTTACGCAGTTACCCCCCTTGATAACTTTAAGCATATATATTAGTATAATATTTTATCGGTACCGGTCTCGGTGGCACCCTCCCGCCCCGGAATTGCTCACTGGCTATGTCAGAGGCCAAATCCGAGGCGGGCGTGCCCGACCTAAGTTGGATATGGGCACGTCAAATAGTTCCGCATTCTCGGTGGCGTCGTGGTTTAGCCATCGGACTTAAGACTGGTAGGTACAGGGTTCGCAGCCCGGTACCGGCTACCACCCAGAGCAAGTTTTAACGACTCTGTGGGTAGGTGTACGGCCACTACACCCTCTTCTTTCTCACTAACCACTATCAATTAAAAACTACCCCCCTGTCCTGGACAGATAGCCCAGATAGCTGACGTGTGTGCCCAGGACAGCGTGCTTGAACCTTAATTGGATATAACCACGAAAATAAGTTGAAATGAAAACGTTTATCGGTTTCTCTTCATATGGCACGCGGAGCATATTTAAAGGGTGGGGGAGGCAGGGGCGTGCGCAGGAAATTTTGCAGGGGGGGGGGGGGGTCGAGGTGTCTGGCGAAGCCCGACACACCGAGCGCCGCAGGCGCGAAGCCCGTGGCGGGGGGTCTGGGGGAATATGATTTTTTTTTTCGCCTTGAGCAGGGGGGCCCCCCCCCCCCCCTCCTGCGCACGCGCCTGGGAGGGAACACTCAGTGCCATGGGATGGAAATTTGAGAGCCCTATGGGTTAGATTTTTTCTTTCTTTCTTTTTTGGTTGGTTTGGGTTTTGGGGTGGGTGTTTGAGGGGTGGGTGGGCATGCTTACTCTAGACAATTCCAGGTGTTCAAATATGGCATATTCAACTTCTAGAGCCTACCTTTATTTTACTAATAGTAAAATAGTTTTAATAAATGTGTGTGTTTTCATTATATACTCTTCAAAAGAAGAAACGCAAAACCACATTGTCGTAACATTTGGAGAATTGATTTAATTATTGAATGGTGAGTCCGATAATTACCAAATGTTGCAGGATTGTTCACAATTCACTCTAGTCCATTGTGAGTAAGTGATAGGACACACCACCAAGGTCAAGGTCATCTGGACTCAATACCGGGTGTGGCCTCCGCGTGTGTTGACAACTGCCTGGCACCGCCTGCCCATTGAAGCAACCAGAGTACGGATGACGTCCCGGGGGATGGTGGCCCACTCGGCCTGCAAGGCTGCTGCCAGCTCGGGCAGGGTCTGGGGCTGTGGTTGTCGCTGTCGGAGGCGTCGGTCCAACTCGTCCCATAGATGCTCAATTGGGTTCAAATCCGGTGATATCGATGGCCAAGGAAGGACATTAATGTTGTTGTTCTGTAGGAAAGCCGTTGTGAGACGTGCTGTGTGAGGCCTGGCGTTGTCATGTTGGAACACTGCGTTGGCGTTGGCCATAACTGGAACGATGTGTGGCCGGAGGATCTGGTCAATGTAGCCCTGTGCATTCAGGTTGCCCTGCACGTGGACCAGGTCAGTTCTGCCAGTGTGTGAGATGGCTGCCCACACCATGACACTACCCCCGCCGAATCTGTCCACTTCCTGCACGCAGTTTGCCGCATAACGTTCACCACGACGCCTATACACGCGACATCTTCCATCATGACGTCGGAGCAGAAATCGGGACTCGTCACTGAACCACACCTGTCTCCATCGCAGTTGAGGCCATTGTCGATGAATCTGGCACCACTGCAGTCGGAGTCGACGGTGTTGTGGTGTTAAGATGACACCTCGAACTGGACGTCTGGCACGAATTCCTACCTCACGTAGGCGGTTCCGTACGGTCTGGTCGGATATCCTGCGCAAACCTGGTATTGCTGCGGCTGTGGAGGTGGCAGTAGTCAATCGTTCCCGAAGGTGGCGTACCCGGATGTAGCGGTCCTGCCCGGGGGTAGTGACCCGTGGTCGACCGGATCTAGGGAGGTCACGTGTTGATCCATGTTGCTGGTAACGGTCCCACAGTCTGGAGATGGTGCTTGGGGACACATGGAATGCCCTGGCAACGGCCGTTCTGGATTCGCCTGCGTCTAGTCGGCCGATGGCATTGTTTCTCTGCGGTTCACTGAGACGTGGCATGTCCTGGATTGTCAACTGTCGGCCAGATACAGAGGCCAGGCAAGCGAACACCCTGCACTTTTATACTGTCGGTGTTCATGTTGCACGTGCAGACAACGCACGTGCAGTGGTGACATGGTTTGCACGTGGCTGCGTTTTTGCGAATATTCACATTTTGGAACTTTGTTGTACAGTAGCTGCGTTTTATCGAATGTAACCGTGGGAATGTGTTTGGGACATGCAATGACCTTATATTCACAAAGCATGAACCGGTAGGAAACATAAAATCGGAGTTATAACCCATTTGTACCCTTTTGCGTTTCTTTTTTTGAAGAGTATATAAACAAATATCGTCAGCTGTCTATACGCAACTCAAATATGAACAGCTAAAAATTAGGTATTTATTTGTAATTACATAACGCTTAGGATGACGAATAAATTATAGGATGCGTTACAAATATTTTAGGGGGGGAGCGTTACCCAAACCCCCTTACAAACTTCGCTCGCCACAGTTGAGACACCTCTCAAACCCGATTACTCTTCTGCACACGCCCGTTTCCCTATTAGGTTCTGTTTTGTGGTGGTTGGAGTGTGTGGTCTGGTTTCATTTTGGTAGGGGTGGAGCACTGACGTAGCCGGGGGAGGGTGGGTATAGCCCCACCAATCATGCCTTATTTCCTCCAGCACGTTTAATAGTTTGTTGTCGCCCCATAATATAACACAATGAGTGTAGTCTCTATCCAAATTTTGGTGCCCTCAATATAAAACTCTAGCTAGGATAGTGGCGCGGGTGGGGGGGGGGGCAGGGCGTAGCGTGATCTGGACATGGGGGGGGGGTCGAATATGAACCAAGTGGACCCTTTTTCTATTTTGTTTTTGCACCACCAGAAACTCCACATGTATAAATCTGTATGTTTTAGTTCTGAAAGCGGACCATTTGCTTCAGCGGGGGTGTTCGTCCGAACCCCCGAATTCCCGTCCCCCCCAGCCTACGCCCCTGGAAATGGGGTGACTATCGAGTTTTGGCGGATGTAAGGTGACGTTTAAAACGCGTGAAGTTTTTTGTCAAAACAAAAGGCATTTCTCTGGACAAATATCAAGTTGCATACTTAGCACGAGCGCTAAAGATACCGCAACCAAGTGTCAGACGTCGCCGTTAGAGGACGTGCACTGCTTCGACACTCTCACCTGCGGGACGGAATTTGCACCTGAGACCGTGTAAATAGCAATCAGGGAAAACTGGGACACAGCCTCGTTCTCGCGGCGCGCTTTTCGTTCGTTTGTTATCGTCGACTTCGTTCAACAGACGAACAAGCGGCGTATAGGCTTTCTTGGATTCTTGAGGGGATTTTATTTATTCACTGGTCTCGTCCAAAAACAGAGACTGACACAAAGAAGCGACTGTTCACGACATTGAAAGAATTCAATGAGAAGGAGCTGGAGGTCTTTTATTTTTATTTTATTTTTGAAATTGCGACGAAGGACAAAATCTGCCAACACCTGCATAACCGTATAACGTGTGTTAAACTTAAACTTTCACCATCTCAAACACAACCGTACGATTGTACACTGCAGTTTGTGTTTTGGAATTGAAGCAGAAATCTTCAAAGGTTTGGAACTTACATGTTCTTATTTAGTAGTGGCATGTAAATGTGTCTTTAATTCTTTGGATTTAGTGTAATTTCACAGAGCACTATAATTATGACTATATATAAGTATTGAAAGTTGAGGTTTTATTCATAATTAATTGTTTAGACTCAATACACCTGGGTGCTGGTAATCGTGGAATAACGACAGGTGTGAGGCCCTTTCTGAATGTGACTAAGTGACAGCTAGGCAGATGAGTCATTTTGTTTCTTAGATAATTGTTGAACAGGTGATTTCGAAATAAAATATTAGATTGTACACATGATGGTAGAAATTATATTGGCAGTGGCAGGTCCAGAAAATCCATTTGGGGGGGGGGGGGCTCAGTGTCATGAGGCAGAATTCAAAGGGCACTTTGGGGGAGGTTTGGAGGGGAATCGTAAAAAAAAAGAAGAGTAGAATTAATATATAATAAAATTATAACTGTCGCAAAATTTAGGGGGTCCCAGGTCCCTAACCCCACCCCACCACCCCCCTAGATCTGCCTCTGATCTGGAGTGGGAGGACAATATTGAGTGGAGGGCACATGCAAACTATATTGGGAGGGGGGACACAAGATTTTTTTTTATTTACATTGATTTTTATTTTATTTTTAAATTGGTATCGGCTTAAAACGTAATTAATATGTCGGGGTGTGTGTGTGTAAGAATGTTAACTTTATTCATTATAGACTAGAGTTACGTGTCAGTTCATCAATTCCCTTTTAACACAGACTAATAAAGTGAAGTATACAACCTACTGAGGTGCTATGCTGCATGTACAGATATTTCTTGTTCAAGCCAGTGCACCACGACTGGTATATCAAATGCCATGGTATGTGCTATCCTGTTTTTGGGATGGTGCATATTATATAAAAGATCCATTGCTACTAATGGAAAAATGTAACAGGTTTCCTTTCTAAGATATATATATATATATATATATATATATAGGTCAGAATTACTAAAAGTCTGACATCCAATAGTCGATGATTAATAAATCAATGTGCTCTAGTGGTGTCATTAAACAACTTCAGACACTTGGTCATCAGAGGAAACCTGCTACCCAGTACATTTTCCCATTAGCAGAGAGGAAAGCATATATACCATGGTCTTTGTCTAGTTGTGATGCACTGGCTGGAACAAGAAAAAATCTAATCAGCTGAATGGATCCACTGAGGTGATTCGCTATAGCAACGCAAGCACATCAAGTGAGAACTCAACCGACAGAGCTAAATCTTGCCCCACATAAGTTGAAGTATTACCTCCAGCTTGAATCAGGAAAACAAATTAAGCTAATTAATTTTAAGAAAAAAAGTTTTTTTTAAATATATCGGCCTCCGTGCATTAAAGGAATTTGAACCAGAAACGTGCTGTATAAGAGTCAAGATCCTATCAACTGAGTTAATATTTTAGAAAAGTTAGCCAGGGTGATGTTTAAATTTATCATATCACTACTAAGGAATAGCATTGGGCACGCCCATTACATAAATCACATATTTTGAGACATAAGTATGCAAATATTTAGAACATAAGTATGCAAATTACATTATTACGCAAATTATATACCAAAATGTGGAACTATTTTCACCTGTCAAAATTGTTGATGAACAAACAAACTGTCTTTTGAAGTTGTCTTTTGCAAGTATGCAAAGTATGAGAAAATCCCCGCAATTGCAGAGACGTTATTCCAAAAATGTAGGCAAACACACAAAATCCCCTTCGGTGTCCCGTTGAAGTTTTCAAGTTTTATTCTTCAAAACGACAGCGAAACGTTTGTGCTGACGACCCATTCTACATTGCTACACACACACACACACACACACTCGGTATGCCGAAAGCAGAACAGTGGTTCCTCGGGCAATGCATTGGTAGAAATAAACTTGCTGGACTGATGAAAAACATGTGTTCGAGTGGTAATATTTGTACCACTAAACGACTGACGAACCACTCTGCACACAAATATCTGGTCCAAAAACTGAACGACAATCACGTTCCTGCTCATTAAAACATGCAGATAACAGGACACAAAAATATTCATTCAGTTAATGCATACAGCCATATAAATCACGACCAACACAAAGAACTGTCGCACATTCTGTCCGCGATATCTACATCTTGTGAATCCTCAAGTTTGGTTCCCGTGTGTTCATCTTCGAAGGAAATCTGACAACACTTTTAAATTCGAAACAATCACAGATCATCAATATTTCCGGCGGTGTGAACACCATTTTTAGAGGCAATGCCAGTGGGGGCAACATCGTAATAAATCTGGCTCAGCCTAAAAGTCCTGTTGTCCCCATAAAACAACGAAGAATCATTTTTGACCGTGATTCCGACGGCGACTGAACTTGATGAAGCCCTTAAATAGGTCAGTGACGTAGATACGCCTATGTCTGACAATGACGTAGTATTCAGCAAAATTCCGCGAAAAGTTATTTTGAAAAATTTGGCTATTGTCAATTATTTTATTATAATTTCATTGTGTATATATAAAACTGTTAAATTAGTATTAAATTGTTTAAATAGCTACAATCGTTCTGTCCGCTTTTAACCTAGTTTCAGAAAGCATAGATAACCTTCAAGGTGTATTGACAAACCGATTATCAGCTGAGTGATTGACATGTACATGTATTCATACGTCATAACAAATTGTTACGTCCGAGTGTTGGGGTTTTGTTTATTAATCATTTAAGTGAAAAATAAACAAAATTGACAGTGATATGATAAATAGAATTCGTCACTTGTATCTTTTTAATATGGTAAATATCAACCCATTTGGACATGTTAATCTGTATTTGTCTCGCCAAAGGCTCGACAAATACAGATTAACGAAGCCTCGGTTGATATTTCCCATATTAAAAAATACTCGTGACGAATCCTCTATATATTTTCCAAGGGAGCATGATCTGAACCCACCTAGAAACATATCACTCACCAGTAGCGTAGAAAGGTGCCAAAAAGTTGAGGGGGGAGGGGGCACATAAATATAAATAAACCATCGCTGCTGCTACTGGATCAAGAAAAATGGGGGCACTTTCCCCCCTTCCCCCTCCCCCCCACACACACACTTCCTACATCGGTGCTCACCAGTTTAGGTCTCCTCCCCTACAAAATTTCCTGTACACATTCCTGCAAATTCAAAGTAGCTACTGTCATTAGGATCACTTTATAGGTAGTACTAAACCAAATAACTTCCGGCTGGGTCAGAGTTCGAGGTGCACCGAACTTTTGATAGAGAAGTGAACACCACAAGTCCTGTGCTTGGTACGTTATAAATGTGAGTGTGTTGGTTGTAAAAAATAATAGTTTCATCTAGGTCAAAAAAAATATGCAATTTTATTTCATCTAGTACCAATATGTCAAGTAGCCTTGTGCTTGAAACATGTATGGGGTACCTGTAAAAAAAAAAAGTACTCAAATTTTGTGCGGAACTAGGGTAGTCATAGACGCTACCCGTTATCTTAGAAACGAGCAGCTTGACCCCCAATTTTTTCTGATTCACTTTAAGTGTGAGGGGTGGTAGTATTTATATCCGTGGCGTTTATGTCGGTTGATACGTTGCAGGTAGGAGTTTTAGCCACATATGTTACTATTGTCGTCTATGGGATTTGATTTGGTAGTATACACCCTATACCAGTACTACTACTACAAGCTTTGCAATTAAGAAAACGTTCACAGCAAAGAACAAGTAGTGGGGAAAAAGCATTCTAATATAGCCCACAGCAAACAAAAGTGCTGTGGAGACTGGAGAATTTGAAGCAGCTGGTGGGGGCAGGATGCAGCCCAATGGTAAAGTGCTCACCTGATGTGTGGTCAGTCTGGAATCATTCCTTTTGGGTTATTTCTCATTCCAGCCAGTGCACCACAACTAATATATCAAAGGCCGTGGTATGAGCTGTCCTCTGTGGGATGGTGCATATAAAAGATTCCTTGTTGCTAATGGAAAAATGTGGTGGGTTTCCTTTCGAAGACTAAATGTCAAAATTATCTTCAATAACCAGTGATTAATAAAACAATGTGCTCTAGTGCTGTTGGTAAACAAAACAAACTTTAACTACATAAGTAATTCTGGGGTGAGGAAGTGGTAGTGATATTTACAAAATAGTTTGAGAAATGTGTAGAATTTCAAGCAGCTGGAGTGAATCGGTGTCCAGATTGACGACAGGTGTTCGGAGAAATAGCATTCATTGTTTGTTGCCAGTACCTGAACATGCATCTACACAAAGAAAGAACGTTTTTCATATGGTAAAGAGTTTCAGCAACAGACAGCAGATGTCTACAGACATTTATACAACATATATTATACAGAGCAGACATATACAACATATTATACAGAGCAGACATATATACAACATATACAGAGCAGACATATATACAACATATATTATACAGAGTAGACATATACAACATATATTATACAGAGCAGACATTTATATACAACATATATTTTACAGAGCAGATATTCATATATATGCAACATGTATTATATGGGTAGGTGTAAGGCCACTACACCGACTTCCGTCTCACTAACACCTAACCCTCTGTTTTGCACACAGTCCAGATAGCTGAGGTGTGTGCACAGGATAGTGTGCTTGAACCTTAATTGGATTATTAGCACAAAAATAACTACAAATGAATGAATGATGTATCTAGTGGGAATTTCTCTTATTAGCTCAGCTGATAGAGCATTGGACTTTTTTCTTCATCTACATGTTTTAGTGTTGGCATAAAGGGTATACTATACCAAATAAAATCACATAGGTGACCATGTTAACATTTGTGTTTTATAAACACTATGCAATGTATCAACCAAATTATGACCCATAAATATCCGTACTACAAGTACAACCCCTACATCAAAGTATTAACTGAAGAAAATAGTACTTTTCACGGCTCATTTTCGGTATAACCAGATGTTTTTACAACACCCTTAGTTTCATAGAAAATTTGAGTACTTTTATTTTTTTACAGGTACCTCATACATGTTTCAAGCACAAGGCTACTTGACACAATGGTACTATAGAATAAAATTGCATACACTTTTTGCCTAAATGAAATGATTTTTTTTTTACAATGAACACTCACATTTATCACCAATGGCAGGCAAGACCTGTGGTATTAACTGTTCTATCAAAAGTCTGGTGCACCTCACAATTTGACCCATACGGAAGTTATTTTGTATAGTACTACCTATGGTGCTCCTACTGGCAGTGGCTAGTGGGAATTTCCCTAAATTAGCTCAGTTGATAAAGCACTATCCAGTCTAAGGGGTGGGACATAACTCAGTGGTAAAGTGTTTGCTTGATGCATGGTCGGTCTAGGATCGATCCCCGTCGGTGGACCCATTAAGCTATTTCTCGCTCCAGCCAGTGCTCCACAACTGGTGTAACAGAGGTCGTGGTATGTACTATCCTGTCTGTGGGATGGTGCATATAAAAGATCCCTTGCTGCTAATCAAAAAGAGTAGCCCATGAAGTGGTGACAGTGGGTTTCCTCTCTCAGTATCTGTGTGGTCCCTTATCCATATGTCTGACGCCATATAACCGTAAATTAAATGTGTTGAATGCGTCATTAAATAAACCATTTCCTTCTATCTAGTCTCTTGCTCAGTGTTCCTGTTTCGAATCCTCTCTGTGGAGGTTGATTTATCACTTACATTTGGATATTAATTTTATCTGTTACGTACATGTATTTGGAATAAATCTTGGCTCTATTTAATTAATGTCTGTCACAAGCTGATGGCAGTGTGCTGCGAGTTGCCACGGTTTCAGTAAACTAGTTGTATATATCCTGTCTCCATGGCCTAATGTATATTCACACCAGGGTAACAGGTGGTTGTGTTGGGCACTGATTTGTCAACAGTGATATCCTGTATCAATAGCACTTAACTGAAGACGAAATCGATGACCCACTCAAACTTGCTGTTGTCAGCCCAGCAGTGATACATACTTTTTGAAGAAACTGTCTTAGGTTTGAAGCCATTAATTGTATTAAACATGTTTCTGACCAAAATAGCTTTTTTAATGAGTAACATTACATAAAAATGCAATATATTTTTTTACTTGGAACATCTAGTCGAAATCGATGACCCACTCAAACTTGCTGTTGTCAGCCGAGCAATGATACAGGCTTTTTGGAGATACTGTCCTGCATTTCAAGCCATTGTATTAAACATGTTTCTGATCAATATGGCCTTTTTAATGAGTAAAATTACATAAAAATACAATATATAGAGGATATTTCATGTTTTTTGTCAAATATGATTTATCTCATAGAGTGAAGTTTGTAATCGAGTGAGGGAATATATGATTGCAAACTTCACGAGATGAGATATAAATCATGTTTGATAAAAAACATGAAATTTTCTATTTATTATATAACTTTTGGCAATTTACCTTTATTTTTAAAATGTTTTCAGCAAAATAGTTCTGGCTTTCTTACAGTGACGATAACACATTTTAGAGTGAAATGTTCACTCTAAAATGTGTTATCGTCACTGAGTGACTGATAACACTTTTATTTCACTGACATTTTAAGATATTTCACTAAATGTTATATAATAAATTTTCTTATTTAGAATATCTTGTCAAAATCGATGACCCACTCAAACTTTCTGTTGTCATTTGAGAAATAATACAGGCTTCTTGGAGAAACTGTCCTGGGTTTCATGCCATTGTATTAAACATGTTATTGACCAATATAGCCTTTTTAATGAGTAAAATTACATAAAAATACAATGTATGTTCTTATTTAGAACATCTAGTCAAAATCAATGACCCACACGAATTTGCTCAGCAGTGATACAGAATTCTTAAATAGACTGTTCTGATCGAGTTTTCAATCATTAATTGTATTGCAATATGTTTTTGATCACAAGAGCTTTTTAATGGCTAAAATTAAATATTAAATAAATTTTTTTTTAATGTTTAGAACAACTAATTCTTGTAGAAAGTCATGATATTTGCATATGCCATTTTTGAGTTGGGTCGTATGAAAAGTTAAGAAAAAAAGAAAATTAGTTCATCATTAATTTTATTCCCAGGGAACATTCTGTTAAGTATCGTGTGTGATTCGCTACACAGATTTCAGAGATCGCTACATAATTTTCAAACATTTAAACAGTAGTTCAGTTGACTAGAAATATTGCTAATCAAGATTTTGAAAGCAAATTGTTCCCTGATCCAGGGCTAGCTGTGGGTGAGAAAAACGTTTCACCAAATTGTCTATTAAACTTCAAAAATTGCAGAATTCAACAGTTATTTTCTAAACAAATGTCAATTATTACATGAAGTTATTTCGCCAAATTAAAATAAAATTTGCCAACTGCTTTCAAAATTCGCAATTGGTGAATTTGGCGAATTTGGCGAGTGCCAGAGGTAGCCCTGCTGATTCCATGTAAACAAGAACTGTAATAATATTAAATTGTGCTGATGATTGGAATATAAAAGTCTTGGATTTTTTTTTGATAAGAAAATGTGTGAAGCATACAGAAAAACACAGTTTTATCAAATACTTGTACACTTATATTTGGTGACCTGAGACTATGTTTTTGTTGTGTTTCAGTGGTGAATTTATTTTATTATCTTGACATGTGTGTACGTGTGAATCCCCCTCCTCCCCCCACATACACACACTAAAATTCACTTCCTGATAATCAATGACTGGAACTTCTTTTAAAGACTTAAATTTTTGTAAAGATAAAAAACAAGCATGAACTGTCAACATGGTAAGACAGCAAGTTCAAACTGGGGGTTCTTTGTATCCTTTGACAGCAAACCGACACTGTAACTTTGCGGTTCACTTTGTGACACGTCAAACCGAAATTAGCCATTCAGAAGTGCGTATCACATTTCTGCTGAGAGTGTTGGACAATAGTCTGCCAACCGCAAAACACTCGAGGAATTACGGTGTATTCACAGTGTGTGTGTGTGGACCATCACACAACACCACAGTAATAACCACAATTGACACGGGGTCACATTGCTTACCCCACACACTACTGCATGGTAACAGGGCTCGAAACATCAAATTTCACGAAGCTTTCAATTTTTTACATTTAGCAGGTCTACAAATAATTCCATTATTTAGATTTAGCAGGCCTACAAATAATTCCATTTTTTACATTTACCAGGCCTACAAATAATTCCATTTTTTACATTTAGCAGGCCTACAAATAATTCCATTTTTTACATTTAGCAGGCCTACAAATAATTTCATTATTTAGATTTAACAGGTGAACAGTTTGTTTTGTTTAACGAAATCACTAGAGCACATTGAATTAATTAATTAATCATCAGCAATTGGATGAAAAAAAATTGGGTAATTCTGATATATAGTCTTAGAGAGGAAACCTGCTACATTTTTCCTTTAGCAGCAAGGGATCTTTTATAAAGTTTGTTTTGTTTAACAACACCACTACTAAGTCTAGAGCACACAGATTTATTAATCATCAACTACTGGATGTCAAACATTTGGTCATTTTGACATACAGTCTTAAAGAGGAAACCCGCCACATTTTTCAGTTAGTAGCAACTTGGGTTCTTTTATATATGCACCATCCAACAGACAGGATAGCACATAGCACGGCCTTTGATTTACCAGTCGTGGTGCACTGGCTGGAACGAGAAATAGCACAATGGGCCCACCTGTTCCCCCAAACCGACCGCACATCAGGCGAGCATTTTATCACTATAAAATAGAAGTGGTATGTACTGTAATGTTCATGAGAAAGTGCATATAAACAAGTGGTGGCTAAGGTTTTTCTTTCTCTTTCTTAGAGGTGAGACGTGGCCTAGTGGTAAAGCGCACATCTTGATGCGTGGTTGGTCTGGGATTGATCTCCGTCGGTGGGCTCATATAGGGCTATTTCTCGTTCAAGCCAGTGCACCACGGCTGGTATATCAAAGGTTGTGGTATGTGATATCCTGTCTGTGGGATGGTGCATATAAAAGATATCTTGCTACTAATCGAAAAATGCAGCGGGTTTCCTCTCTATGACTGTCAAAATGACCATATGTTTGGCATCCAATAGCCGATGATTAATAAATCAATGTGCTCTAGTGGTGTCATTAAACAAAACAAAGTCCTTCTTTCGTAAGAGGTGAAATGTATCCCAGTGGTAAAGCACTTACCAGATGCGTCTTTGTTTTGGGATTGATCCCCATCGGTGGGCTCATATAGGGCTGTTTCTCCTTCAAGCCAGTGCACCATATATGGCTGGTATATCAAAGGCTATGGTATGTGGGATGGTGCATATAAACAATCCCTTGCTACTAATGAAAAAATGTAATAGGTTTCCTCTATAAGACTATGTCAAAATAACCAAATGTTTGACATCTATCAGCCGATGATCAATAAATCAGTGTGCTCTAGTATTGTTGTTAAACAAAACAAACTTTTATCTTTAACATTTTCAAAATAAACACATTCAAAGACCAAATAGCCATTGTTTATTAATGTGCTGAGGTGTTATTAAATTCATGTTTATTTCTTTTCATCTCTCTGTCATTTATGGTCTCCACGAGTCCAAAATATTGGACTCGGGTACTTGAGGGTCAAACTCGACCCAGACCCAAGTACCCGACACTTTCTCTTAATGATGCTAAGACTAAGGAATAAAGTAAAATAGCATTATGCATCTTAATTCCAGCGCTGAACATAAGATGCCAAATCATACTATTGTATTGCATTGCACACATTAGCATATAGCCCTGTAATGTAATCGGCTGCATGCTGCATATGGCAAAAATGATGTAAAAAGTATACTTAAATGACAATTAATGCTCTTACTTGCATGGTGCTTAACCGTAACTTGGTTCTGTGAATGGACTCCAGTCTTACTAGACTTGGCCTGTGCCCGAGAGTACTCGTGGAGACCCCACTGTCTGGACCTAGTGTCAGAATAACGATATATATATATATCTCCACCCTGCTTCCTATATATATATATATATATATAGGAAGTGGGGTGGGGGGCAAGGGGCATTTGCCCCCCCCCCCCCCCCCCACTTTTCAGATATTTTGCTTTATATTTGCTTTTTAATTGTATAAAAGTGTTCCCACCCCGACTTTTTGGCACCTTCCTACACCATTGTATATGACACACCAACTTGCCATACATGTAGTTTAAAATGCGCAGCGGTTTTGTGAGATAAACATTCCTTCCTTCTGAACTGAGTATCCCAAGTACTGTATGTTAAATACCTAATAGCAGGGTTGAAAATTAGCAGTCGCCCATGGCGACCTTTATTGGTTAAGGGTGACTAAGAATTTTACAAAGGTAGTCCATTGGGCGACCATTGATATTTAGAGTCTGGCGAGCATGGTACCTGTTAAAAAATAAATGCACTGAAACTGAATTGAATTACAAATGTGACAAAATAAAAAATACACCGCGTCTCCGCTGGCGCAAACTACAGACAGCCACTCCCTAAGAAATCCTATACTTTAGAGTTCATTCCTCTTGCATCGCCATAGACAGGACTGCCACTCGCAGACTAAGTTACTAAAGCAGTCGCTGTACTACCTTTTAAGGTTTTAGTCTCTGTATATTGCATTATCGATTACTTCAGAAACTATGCACGTCAAGCTGCATAAATTGGCTGTTCTAGCATTTTTCTTTACTCCTGTATTAAACATATTTAATCTGTATTATTTAATTGTAATTTGTAAAGAAATATTTTTATTTATAATGGATTTCTTTTTCAAAAAAGGTTTTTGGGGGTTGGTATGGGTTTAAAACTTAATAATATGTTGTTTAATATGACTTTTAACTTCATTCATTATGAAGTTACATGGCAATTCATCGTATACGTTTTAACGGAGATGGACTATATACATTATAATATATACTAGTATGTATATTACCGGGTATTATTATACATTCTTATTATTCAACAAAGATTTAGATTTTGGTTATACAGTTAAATTGGAGGGCTAGTTGAATTTGAGAAGGGCCAGTAAGATTTTTCTTCAACTGGCCCAACTGGCGACCATGGTTTTCATGTTAATTTTGAATCCTGTAATAGTCGCTGACAGTATGCTATACATGTATTATTAAGCAATGTTAATATTTCTTTCCTTTCTGTATACAAGTATACCAGCTTCATTAAATTCACTTATTATATAACACTATTATGAAAACTTATTTCCATTGTTCTGTAATTGGCAACGTTGTTAAATAAATATTGGTTCTTCTGCACATTATTTTCTTTGTAAAACATGTTTTCTTTTGAGGGGCTTTTTCAGCAGCAATTAAAAATAATCTGTTACCAGCTAGGGTAGATAACTCTAATTCTACATGTACATTGCATGTACAATGGCCTTTGGATTTGATCCAAGTTAAATGATAAAAGGTCTTGATAATGTGAAGAGTAAATACTAGAGCTTAGACAAAACCAAATCCGGTTCCCTCTGCTTTAACATGCTTATATGACATCAATATTTATTTATGTCTTTATAGCCCCGGCTAAACAGTGGAGTGTTTGTATACAGATGTTGATTACATGAACTTATTAAATAAATCGTGTTGTGAGATGGCTGGCTGGGCAAGATTGATGTTTTTTTATAATGTGTGTCAGATTTGAAGTTGTTGTGGTTCACAGTATATCATGTAGGTGTA
Source organism: Gigantopelta aegis (assembly GCF_016097555.1). NCBI lineage: Eukaryota > Metazoa > Mollusca > Gastropoda > Neomphalida > Peltospiridae > Gigantopelta > Gigantopelta aegis. The sequence goes on along the minus strand of NC_054713.1, from coordinate 15,585,307 downwards.
TTTCGGAATAATATTGGCCTTTAATCCCAAGAAAAAACAAAACACAACAAGTTTAACAAACTGTAAGCAACAAAGAGCAGTGGAAACAGGTATGTAGAACTGACAAAATAGAGCAAATACATTTTTTATCTGACCTCCATGTGGATTATAGTGACTGTGGCTAAAAGGTATTGAAGAATGGTGTGCAATGGTGATAGAATTGATCAGGATATGTTCTAAATGAGTAAATCGTTAATATAATACACAAAGCCTTTTTAACAGTTTGCAATTGTTCTGATTACTTCTCATTTTGTGATCTGTACTGCAAACTGCCTTCTACATGTTTCTGATGCCGCACTATGCAAGGATTTGTTTTACACTCATGCTAAATATTGCATACAAAGATGAATTCCATAAATACAACTGTAATTGAGCTCGCCATATCTGTTATTTAAATGTGGTTGCCATGTATATTGTATTTTTTCTCAGCTAATAAGGGCTGGCTATCTACAGGACGGTTATATATTTGAAAGAAAGCCTGAATAGGCCACCATCACACCCCCATCTATACTTTGATGTATGGGTTACATGTAGTAATAATATAATTCTGAAGATTTCTTTAACAGTTTTCAATCGTTCTGATCACTTCTAGTCTTTGATCTCCACTACCGATCACCTTTTTTTGTATTTAACCTGATGCCGCACACACAAGGAAGGAAATGGTTTATTTAATGGTGTAAGCAATACATTTAATTTACGGTGATATGGCGTCGGACATATGGTTATGGACCACACAGATATTGAGGAGGAAACTCGCTGTCGCCACTTTATGGGATACTCTTTCCAATTAGCAGGAAGGGATCTTTTATATGCACCATCCCATAGACAGGATAGCACATACCACAGCCTTTGATGTACCAGTCATGGTGCACTGGCTGGAGTGAGAAATAGCCCAATGGGCCCACTGACAGGGATCGATCACAAACCTACTGCGCATCAAGCAAATGCTTTACCATTGGGCTACGTCTCGCCCCCAATACATACAAGGATCATTTTGCATTTGGATCCTGTCAGTTACTGAACACTCATCATACTAAATGTTGCATACAAAGATGAATTCCATAAATACAACCTCGATGTCACTATCTTTGAATAGAAATAGCCGTGTATTCAGTAGCGGTCTATATATAGCCTCTGCTAATGAGGGCTGGCTATCTATTTAGTAATAAAAATATATATGAGATGTCAGCTTTAATTTTGATTTGAAAAGAAAAAAATACTTATAAGGAATTTAAAAAATCTGTTTTGGAAATGTTTTATCCAGCTATTTTTTTCAGGCACTGAAATGAGCATAGTGTTTGATAAAACATATAGTAATAAAAATATATACATGAGATGGTAGCATTAATTTTGATGAAAAAATATTAATACCCAGTAATAAATTTATAAGTAATAAAAATCTATGTTTGGCAAATATTTTATCTATAGCTATTTTTTCACGCATCGAAATATTATAAGCATACATGAGATGGCATCATTAATTTTGATTTAAAAAAAAAATGTATAACTAATAAAAAAAATGTATGACAAATGTTTTATTTGACATCGAAATGAGCGTAGTGTTTGATAAAATATCTAGTAATAAAAATACACATGAGATGGCAAATTTATAACTAATAAGAAAAATCTATGACAAATGTTTTATTTGACATCGAAATGAGCGTAGTGTTTGATAAAATATCTAGTAATAAAAATACACATGAGATGGCAAATTTATAACTAATAAGAAAAATCTGTGACAAATGTTTTATTTGACATCGAAATGAGCGTAGTGTTTGATAAAATATCTAGTAATAAAAATACACATGAGATGGCAAATTTATAACTAATAAAAAATCTAAGTTTGGCAAACGTTTTATCTATAGAGCTATTTTTAAGAAATTTCAGCATATTACAGGGTTTAATAACCCATGTACAGGTGTTCTTTGTCTAATTCTTCACCGCTAGACTCGAGGTATTACATTAAATTATCATTCATGTGGAAAATAACTGTAATTATATTATAGGTGAGACTTAATTATATGTTCACCCTGAATGAACAATAAATACCTCAGCCCATTTACAAAATAGTAGAAAAAACCCAAACTATGAATATTTATAAGTCTTCTGCTATTTGTTGATACTTGGCGATTGATCTTTGGTTCGAGAAATCTGAACTCGGTCACGTATGAGTAATCACAGAATTAAAATGATCTCCATGTCTACGGCTTTGTATTTTTATGAGCAATAACTGTGTACAAATCTGAAAGTGTACAAACTGCATAAAGCTGAGCAGTTGGTTGTAATGGGCAAGAAACGACCAATATATGAAGAGTTTCATCGCAAAGCGTGATAAATGCCACTATACACACCCAGTCCTAAAAACGTTTTATTCCAAACCACCATAAACACTATACCAGTTTCTCTGCAATCTGCAATATATGCTCAGACAATCATTTTGCTTAAAACTGAATTTGAACTTGTCTTTGTCTACATGTGAACAATTGTTTTTAATATGGTGTTTATCGCGTTTTGCTATGAAACTCTTCATATGTTGTTGGATATAATTCACAGCTCTATATGTGCAATTGGCTGCTGTCGATTTTAATGTATATTTCAACTGTATGTTGTCAGTTATTTGTAAAAATCATGAGTTTGCTATTTTGTGTCTTTTTAATCCTTAGGATTTTACAATGTGATAATAATGAGTGGAAATACATGTGTATATAGGATTTTAGGGTTTTTTACTATTTGTAAAAACCATGAGTATGCTTTTTCGTGTGTTTTTAATCCTTATGATTTTATAGTGTGATAAAAAGAGTGGAAATATACAGCATTTTGGGATGGTTTTTTTTTTTTTTTTTTTTTTTAACTACCAGAAAACATAGTTGATCTCTCCAAGACCATAGGAAGAATGTTTGAATTTGCTAAAGCTTTATCTTTTATGAGCAATAACTGTACAAATCAATCTTCATCAGGGGTGAGACGTAGCCCATTGGTAAAACGTTCGCATGATGCGCGGTCGGTCTAGGATTGATCCCCGTCGATGGACCCATTAATGAGCTATTTCTCATTTCAGCCAGTGCTCCACAACTGGTGTAACAAAGGCTGTGGTATGTACTATCTTGTCTGTGGGATGGTGCATATAAAAGATCCCTTGCTGCTAATCAAAAAAAAAAAAAAGAGTACCCCATGAAGTGGCGACAGCAGGTTTCCTCTCTCAATATCTGTGTGGTCCTTAACCATATGTCCGACGCCATGTAACCGTAAATAAAATGTGTTGAGTGTGTCATTCAATAAATCATTTCCTTCCTTCCTGTACAAATCGCTGATCATACACTCTGCATAAAGCTGAGCAGTTAGTTTAATATAATGGGCAAGAAATGACCAATATATTTGGTCGGTTGTAATTCACAGTTCTATATGTACAGTTTGCTGCTATCGAATTAATGTATATTTGAACTGTAGGTTATCAGTTATTTGTAAAAAATATTGAGTACGCTTTTTGTTTTGGCAGGGGAGGGGGTAATTAATTGTATTTTACAGTGTGATAAAAGAGGGGAAATATATTGTTTTTTAATTAGTTTGGATTTTTCTTTTCTTTTTTTTTTTCTTTTTTTTAATATACTATAGTAGATCAGTTATAAGAAAACATCCCTTAGACCATAGAAAGAATGTTTGAATTGAAGGGAGGGCAGGCTAATATACAGGATTATTGGGTGCTTTTTTTTTTCATTTTACTATAGCAGATGAGTTACCAGAAAACATATACTGATGGAAAGAAATAAGGGAACACATCAAATTGTAGACCTAATTTAATTAACTACTAGCGTAGTAATGTCTGTATTTCATATCAAGTTGTAATGTGGGGTTGAATGTGCTGCCTATATCTTCCCAGTCAATTTCTGACAATATGAATTGATTTTTAATGCAGTCATTATTTCGTGTTGCTATCTATGTGATCCTTTATTTCTTTCCATCAGTATAGTTGGTCTCCCAAAGACCATAGGAAGAATGTTTGAATTTGCTAAGGCTTTATCTTTTATGAGCAATAACTGTACAAATCACTGAACGTACACTCTGCATAAAGCTGAACAGTTACGGTAGTTATAATGGGCCAGAAATTACCAATATATTTGGTCGGATATAATTCACAGTTCTGTATGTACAACTTGCTGCCATCAAATTAATGTATATTTGAACTGTAGGTTATCAGTTATTTGTAAAAATATTGAGTACGCTTTTTCTTCTTTTGTGTGTGTGTGTGTGTGTGTGTGTGTAATTCATTGTATTTTACAGTGTGATAAAAGAGGAGAATATATATTGTTTTTTATTGGTATGGATTTTTTTAAATTTGTTTACTATATAGTAGATCAGTTACAAGAAAATATAGTGTCCCTTAGACCATGGAAAGAATGTTTGAATTTAGGGGAGGACAGGCTGATATATTTGAAATTGGGTGAGGGGGTAGCATGGTAGCCTCAAATGCAATTTCCAAGCATCTAGATAGTAAAATGGTGTTTTAAACTGGTGACTAAATGACTATTAAACATTATTACATTATAAAAATGTATGTATCAGTTACTGAGTGTCAATAAAAGTATATTGTGTACATATACATATAGGAAAAAGACTACAATTTTGTCTATTTTATACATAATATAGTATACTGCAGGGATTTTCAAAAGGGTAAAAATCTGTACCCTCAAAGTCTTTGTGTGTATGGATTCTTACCCTCAATAATGCAGACACATTTTTAAAAATATAGATTAAAAGTTTTTTTAAACATTTCTGTATGTTTAGTGTCTCCCTCGATCCTTCTATTAGTGTTTTCCCTAGCTTGTTTTAGCATGGTGCAGCACCATGCATCAATAGTCGAGCTCCATCTTCCTTTAATCAGTGCAGTCAAATAAATAATTTCAAAATCGCCATGATAGAACGCTAAAAAATTGTATTATTAATTAATAAAGTATCCCTGCACATTAATTACATTTATTTTTATTCCAATTACATTTATTTTTATTCCAATTACATTTATTTCTATTCCAATTATTTATTGATAAAAAAAAGTGCCTTGAAAAATGGCGAAAATGCCTCCAAATTCTTTAGTCGATCAATCGTGCCTTGCCAAATTTCTATGGAAAACATTCAGTTTAATCAATTCTATTTTCCTGATGCAGCTCCTCCCCCCCCCCCCCCCACCCCACCCCCCACCCCCACCCCACTCCCTATATAGTGAATTCTAAAACAGCTCTTGCATTCTGTCAATATCTTCTTCCGACATGTGCAATATTAATGGCCGGCGCAACCACTAATCTGATAGCTTGTATTTTCTTTGTGTTCGAACTCATTAATATTAACGACATACATGTACGGTTGTGTAATTCAAGCCCTGGGTTTGTTCCCTGAGGCAGGTAACCTTTTTTTAAATTTTAAATAAATTTATTTCCCCAGAGGCATGTAATCTTTATTCCATGTCATAAATTGATAAAGGTGATATGTACCTGTATATGTATACTGTAACTTTTCCTTACGACCACTGATAGTAAATAGAGTAAAGAAGTAGAGTGTTACCAAAAGAAAACGAAAGGAATCTTTGTTTAACGATATATTAGCACATTTTAAACTATGGCTATTTGGTGTTTAACATAATATTTGTCTGGACACTTGGTCAGAAGAGAGGAAGGAAACCCTCTACTACCACAAATGCTACTTCTGTTGGAAAAAGCAACAAGGGATCTTTTATAAACACTTTCCCATAGATGGGGCAGGATGTAGTGCTCACCTAATGTATGTTCGTTCTAGGATCAATCCCCATTGGGCTATTTCATCGTTCCAGCCAGGAGGTGTGACACAACCCAGTGGTAAAGCATTCGCTTGATGCGTGGTCGGTCTAGGATCGATCCCCATCAGTGGACCCATTGGGCTATTTCTCGCTTCAGCCAGTGCACCATGACTGGTATATCAAAAGTCGTGGTATGTGCTATCCTGTCTGTGGGATGGTGCATGTAAAAGATCCCTTGCTGCTAATTGAAAAGAGTAGCCCATGAAGTGGCAACAGGGGGTTTCCTCTCTCAATATCTGTGTGGTCCTTAACCATATGTCTGACGCCATAAATAAACCGTAAATAAAATGTGGAGTGGATCTTAAATAAAACATTGTCTTCTTTTTCTGTCAATATCTTCTTCCGACATGTGCAATATTAATGGCCGGCGCAACCACTAATCTGATAGCTTGTATTTCCTTTGTGTTCGAACTCATTAATATTAACGATGTACATGTACAGTTGTGTAGTTCAAGCCCTGGTTTTGTTCCCTGAGGCAGGTAACTTTTTTTATTTTAAATAAATTTATTTCCCCTGAGGCATGTAACCTTTATTCCATGTCATAAATTGATAAAGGTGATATGTACCTGTATATGTATTCTGTAACTTTTCCTTACGGCCACAGATAATAAATAGAGTAAAGAAGTAGGGTGTTACCAAAAGAAAACGAAAGGAATCTTTGTTTAACGACATATCAGCACATTTTAAACTATGGCTATTTGGTGTTCAACATATACTTGTCTGGAAACTAAGTTGGTCAGAAGAGAGAAAGGAAACCCTCTACTACCACACATGCTACTTCTGTTAGAAAAAGCAACAAGGGATCTTTTATAAACACTTTCTCATAGATGTAGATGGGGCAGGATATACAAATGTAGTGCTCAACTAATGTATGTTCGGTCTAGGATGGATCCCCATTGGGCTGTTTTATTGTTCCAACCAGTGTAACACAACTGGTATGGGAAAGGCCATGTAATTTGCAATCCTGTCTGTGGGATGGTGTATATAAAAGATCCCATGGAAACATGTAGTAGGTTTTATCTCATAATTACCAAATGTTTGATATTCAATAGCCATTGATTACTAAATCAATGTGCTCTAGTGGTGGTGTTATAACAAAACAGACTTTAATTTGTAAAAGCTCTTTGTGTGATATGGGTTATGGGAACAATCCCCTTCGGTGGACCCATCTGGTTTTTAAACCCATAACATCTACTGCATCTTGATCAAGGCTCAAAATTCATTTTGAAAATGGGAATTATTCTTTGCACATCAGATTTCGATATAATGTATAATGCAGGGATTTTTCCAGATGGTAAAATCAATTTAAAATACTAGCACTGAGCTACGTACATGTATATATTCCACTCACATTTTCACACCATGTACCTGTGTACTGTTGGATTATTACATAGCTGTGGTGCTATACCACTGATACCCCACACATGTATTAACAAGCCATATGTGCCAGTTCATGTACGGTTGTGTAATACGAGGTTGGGTGTTCTCCCTTGAGGCGGTTTATTAGACAGACTGTGGGATGTTGGTCAGGCTGGTGACACTAGCAGGTAATAAATCAGGGCTTGATAATCACAGCCAAATCAACTTTCTGTAACATTACATCATCAGATATACACATTACATAAACATGGAGATTTGTTGTGCATTTTCAAGATGGCTATAAACTAAAGGTGTCAGCATATCTAATTTTGTGGTATGTTTTATTCTGTCTGTGGGATGGCGCATAAAAAAGATCCCTTGCTGCTAATCGAAAAGAATAAAGAAAAGAGAAAAGTGGCGACAGCGGGTTTCCTTTCTCAATATCTCTATGGTCCTTAACCATATGTCCGATACCATATAACCGTAAATTAAATGTGTTGAGTGCCTTGTTAAATAAAACATTTCATTCACTTATCTAATTTTGTGGAACCTATTTTTGGTCCTCGCAAAATTTAAAGCATCATTTACATGGACATGACGGATTACGCGAAAAGGAAATTAGTTAAATGAATTGGTTTCTGGCATATCCCATTTCAGGGCTCGAAAGGCAAAAAAAGTGCTGTGGAGAATTAAGAACTCCACACAGTGTTCGAGATTAAAACTTTGGGGCAGTATCCCAGATGGATACTAACATTTCAAAATCTGGTATCCCACCTGAGAATTTAGTATCCAGTGTAAATGAAATTCATAAATAACATCGTAACAAACTTGGATGACACTGTTCTCATTCCCAGTCTATTGCTACGCCATAATCGAAATCGCTGCATCTATTTTTGAGTAATACTGACATAAATTAATATTTAGCAGTAATCTATAAGTGTTCCTGACATTACCCGGTACTAATGATAAATCTACCTGTGTCAATTTTCTGCAGATGGGGAATCAATATCTCAAATAAAATTTGAAGGGAGGAAACATCCAACAAAAACAATGGCGACTTAGCGATTCTCAGTCCATTGCTACACCGCTATTGCTCCAGTGTAGCATTAGCCTGGGTACGAGTTGGGTGAGATATTGTTACAGCATAGCATTAGACTGGGTATGTGCTCGAAAATACTGTTACTTAACTTCACCAGTAAATGACGACTTTCATTGTTTCAGTGAAAAATAACAATGCAGGATTAAAAAACCGAACAACATTATATGGTATCCCAGTGGGATACTGGCTTATTGAAGTCTGGTATCCAAATTTAAATTCTGGTATCCCCAGGATAATATCGGGATACCATTAATCTCGAACACTGTCACAGCATTGCCAATTGCCTTGGGCATTTGCAGGAGTTATACCAATTATAAATGGATGTTATTCGGTGGGGTTTTTTTTTCAAACAATTGTTCCTACACGGGGTGCATATATACCCTTATTGCACTCCTTTGGGTACAGCCCTGCAACAGGCCATTTCTTATTACACATTTATATACGTTTATTTAATGGCTATTTCAGATTCCCTATCATGGTATCAGTACTTTACTAGCTTGGTGTATTACTCACAATGAGTCATATAATTGAAGCACTTTCCATCTCAATTCGGAGCTTCGGCGACTGCATTAATTCCTTCTCTGCATCATTGAAGATATTTCACATTGATGGTCACTGACAGTAAATAATAAGGAAAGAACAGGTTGACCTTTGACTTCACATTGATATAGGATCTGTTAAATGCCAAATATGTTTTGTGAAAAGTATTTGTATTAAGCGTAGCTTATCTGTGATTATAGTAATTTAATTCATAGCTGGTGCTTATTTTGCGTTAGGGGCAGGACGTACGTGTAGCTCAGTGGTACAGCACTTGCTCGATCTGGGATCGATCACCATCGGTGGGCCCATTGGGCTATTTCTCGTCACAGCCAGTGCACCATGCACGACTGGTATATCAAAGGCTGTGGTATGTGCTATCCTGTCTGTGGGATGTTGCATATAAAAGATCCCTTGCTGCTAATCGAAAAGAGTGGCTCATGAGGTGGCTACAGTGGGTTTCCTCTCTCAATATCCGTGTAGTCCTTAATCATATGTCTGATGTCATATAACCACTAACCAACTAACAACTAACCCACTGTCCTGGACAGACAGCCCAGTTAGCTGAGGTGTGTGCCCAGGACAGCGTGCTTGAACCTTAATTGGATATAAGCACGAAAATAAGTTGAAATGAAATGATGTCATATAACTAAATAAAATGTTGGGCTATTTCTCATCCCAGCCAGTGCTCCACAACTGGTCTAACAAAGGCCGTGGTATGTGCTATCCTGTCTGTGGTATGGTGCAGATAAAAGATCCCTTGCTGCTAATCGGAAAGAGTAGCCTATGAAGTGGCGACAGCGGGTTTTCTCTCTCAATATCTGTGTGGTCCTTAACCATAGGCCTGACGCCATATAACCGTAATTAAAATGTGTTGAGTGCGTCGTTAAATAAAACATGTCTTTCTTATTTTGAGTTATTGACTTGTATTTGTTACATGGTGGGGCCAGGATTTAGCTCACTCAGTTGAGTTATTGACTTGTATTTGTTACATGGTGGGGCCAGGATTTAGCTCTCAGTTGAGTTATTTTGTATTTGTACATGGTGGGGCCAGGATTTAGCTCACTCAGTTGAGTTATTGACTTGTATTTGTTACATGGTGGGGCCAGGATTTAGCTCTCAGTTGAGTTATTGACTTGTATTTGTTACATGGTGGGGCCAGGATTTAGCTCACTCAGTTGAGTTATTGACTTGTATTTGTTACATGGTGGGGCCAGGATTTAGCTCACTCAGTTGAGTTATTGACTTGTATTTGTTACATGGTGGGGCCAGGATTTAGCTCACTCAGTTGAGTGCTTGCTTGAGGTGCTTTCGTCGCAGGATCAAATCACTTCTATGGATCCGCTCAACTGATTGGGTTTTTTCTCGTTCCAGTCAGTGCACAACTGGTCAAAGGCTGTGGTATGTGCTTTCCTGTCTGCATGGGAAAGTGCATATATAAAAGATCCCTTGCTGCATTAGGAAAAATGTAGCAGGTTTCCTCTGATGACTACGTGTCAGAATTACCAAATGTTTGACATCCAATAGCTGATGATTAATTAATCAATGTGCTCTAGTGGTGTTGGTAAACAAAACAAACGTCATTATATTGGGATACTGATTTAGAATACCGGTAATAGGTGTGAGATGTAGGATTGACCGATCAACATCTGTTGTGTGGACATGTTTGGATATAGTAATAAATATAAATATAGACGTTTTTCGTGGACCCTTTTTAAAAATTAAATGTCAATGCAGAAGAGAAACTCCCTACACTGGATAATCCTCTAAACCAGCCTTTTTATTTGGTCACATGGGTGTCCAGTTTATCTGATAAAGGAAGGAAGGAAATGTTTTATTTATCGATGCACTCAACACATTTTATTCGCGGTTATATGGCGTGAGACATATGGTTAAGAACCACACAGATATTGAGAGAGGAAACCCGCTGTCACCACTTCATGGGCTACTCTTTTTTTATTAGCATCCCACAGACAGGATAGCACATACCATGGCCTTTGATATACCAGTCGTGGTGCACTGCCTGGAGCGAGAAACAACCCAATGGGCCCACTGACGGGGATTGATCCTACACTGACCGCGCGTCAGGTGAGCACTTTACCACTGGGCTACGTCCCGCCCCGTATCTGATAAAGATAATCTATGGCTATTTGGTCACTCCTATCAACAAGCAGCAAGGGTTTCTTTATAAATATGCTCTTTCTCACAGACAGGACAGCACATACCACAGCCTTTGATATACCAGTTGTGGTCACTGGTTGGGATGGAGAAAACTTGTGTCAACTGAGGGCAATTGATCCTATGACCTATTGCACTTTCGGCAAGTGCTCTGATTAGGGGTTATCCCATCTCAACCAGTGCACAATGATCGGTAGATCAAGGGTTGTGGTATGTGCTGTCCTGTGGGAAAGTGCATATAACAGATGCTAATAGGTTTCTTCTAAGGCTATGTCAGAATTACCAAAATTGTATTTGACACCCAGTAGTCAATAAATAATAAACCAGTGTGCTCTAGTGGTGTCATTAAACAATCAAACTTTTAACTATCACTGAGCTATATCGTGTTCCTTACAGTTGAGATGAAACCTGTAATCCCCAAGTGTAATAACTGACATATGTCACATTCATCTCGTACATAATACCCACTGATTAAACAATGTACTGAGGTATCATATTACACAGACATTCCTTTCTTTTCCTTTGAGTGAAACAGAGTATGCATTATCTTAGTAAATAACGAAAGAAAGAAAAAAGTACCAGTAGCGAACACTGGTGTATACTTCTGAGGTGTGTAACAAGAGGGCGTGTATCTGACCAGGTGTGACAAGGTAGCCACGTTTGTCCAGGTAAAACTGCCTTTGATCTGGTGGTGGAATGTGGTGAGGATAAGTACCATAATTACCTGTACAGGTGAGAAAGTCAGGTAGAAATGATTAGATTCAGGTAGACTTCATGGCCATTACTATATATCAAACAGGAAACTCGGTCAGCCTTGCTCTGATATGTATTATAGTATAGTTTTATTTCCATTCACATTTCTGTTTTATTTCGTTTCGCATTTCATTTTCTTTTCATTTCATTTAGCTTCACATTTCGTTTTATTATTTCTTTTCATCTCCACATAACCATAAAGTAGTTGGGATGTGCATGTGGCTCTGTGGTAGAGCACTTGCTCGAGATGTGAGAGGTTGTAGGATCAGGAACCGTTGGCGGATTTTACTTTGTTTTCGTCCCAACTGGTAGTGTTGGGAATCAGAGTTGAAATCTCATCATTAATCATTGGTCATAATCAGTTGGTAACAACCGATCAACTTTCGATTACACAAATGGTTAGAATTATATGAGGGGTGGAACGTAGGCTAGTGGTAAAGTGTTTGCTTGATGTGCGGTCGGTCTAGGATCAATCCCCGTCAGTGGTCCCATTGGGCTATTTCTTGTCCCAGCCAGTGCTCTGGTCTAACAAAGGCCATGGTATGTGCTATCCTGTCTGTGGGATGGTGCATATAAAAGATCCCTTGCTGCTAATTGAAAAGAATAGCCCATGAAGTCGCGACAGTGGGTTTCCTCTCTCAATATCTGTGTGGTCCTTAACCATATGTCTGACTCCATATAACCGTAATTAAAATGTGTTGAATGTGTTGGTAAATAAAACATTTCTAAAACATTTCAAAGAATTATTGAACATAAGTTGTCTCCATTAAGGATTTGAATTAAAAGACCATGCACTTGTTGTTAGGTGGGGCCAGAATTAGCTCAGTCAGTTGAGTGCTCATTTGATTGGTGGTTTTCTTGTTCCAACCAGTGCATCACAATAGGTCAAAGTCTGTGGTATGTGCTTTCCTGTGTCTGTGGGAAAGTAGTGTCTCAATATCTGTGTGGTCCTTAACCATACATGTATGTCTGATGCCATATAACCATAAATAAAATGTGATGAGTGCGTCGTTAAATAAAACATTTCCTGGTGTCAGTAGATTATTCTCTCTTTCCTTTTGGTATTCCTAAAATTACAGTTCTAATATTGTAAGATATATTTGTACTAAAAACAGTGGAGATACGAAGAACATTTTGGCATGTTGTGTGAAGACAATTAAAGTGGATGCATGGTTTAGTATTTTAAATGATTAAATAATAATACTTGAGTTTGAAGCTTTAAAAATCTTGTTTCTGGTCAATGTTGGAGCTTTTATATTGTAAAGTTAACAGTATATTGGTCACTATAATTAGTGGGCTATTCTGGTATTGTAAAGTTAACCTCCCAGTGTTTATTATTTGCTTAATTCCCAGCAGTAAACTGACTTGATTATTGTTGGTGTCCAGAAATAATATTGACGTTCTTTGAGGGCCTCTGCAAGCACCATAGACTTCATAACAGGAGTTCAGGGCATCATTAAACACCCCAGACCTGGTAATTTTAGCCCCTGCAATAATACACTGACAAATAACCTTTAGGGCTTGTGGGGGAATTGATAAACAAGTGTAGCTGATAGACATCAACCATGTAGGAAATGTTCTTAGTTTACCTTCACTAAGAGCCTGTTTGTTTGCAGCCGGCAGCCAGCAGCCAGCTGAATTGCCATCTAGCTGACTTGGCCATCATGTTTTTGATTAAATCAAAGTAAACGCAGCTGTAGACTTTAAAAAAAATGTTTTGGGGTTTTTTTTTGGTAGAAGGTAAATGTCTTAGAATTACAGGCCGTACTCTAGAATTGAAAAAGTTGGAGAAATGACTTCTCCCTTCCCAGAAGAATTATATAATGAATTATGCTTTAACATTTTGCATTGTACTTCATTATAAAATAGCCCATTGCACTATTTTTCATTCAATGCCATGAAGTTTGTTTTGTTTAATGACACCACTAGTGATTAATTAATTGGCTATTGGATGTCAAACGTTTGATAATTCTGACAGATAGTCTTAGAGCAGAAACCTGCTACAATTTTTCATCAATAGCAAGGGATCTTTTATACACACCATCCCACAGACAGGTGAGCAAATACCACAACCTTTGATATACCAATTGTAGTGAATTGGCTGGAACAAGAAATAGCCCAATGGGGATCGATCCTAGACCGACCTTGCATGAGGTGAGTGCTTTAACCACTGGGCTATGTCCCACCTCAGCTCCGTGGTAGAGAATTCACCTTAAATGCAGCGAGTTGTAGTATCAGGTTGTAGTACAGGTTGTAGTATCGGGTTGTAGTACAGGTTGTAGTATCGGGTTGTAGTACAGGTTGTAGTATCGGGTTGTAGTACAGGTTGTAGTATCGGGTTGTAGTATCGGGTTGTAGTACAGGTTGTAGTACAGGTTGTAGTATCGGGTTGTAGTACGGGTTGTAGTATCGGGTTGTAGTATCGGGTTGTAGTACAGGTTGTAGTATCGGGTTGTAGTATCGGGTTGTAGTATCGGGTTGTAGTATCAGGTTGTAGTATCAGGTTGTAGTATCTAGTACAGGTTGTAGTATCGGGTTGTAGTACAGGTTGTAGTACAGGTTGTAGTATCGGGTTGTAGTATCGGGTTGTAGTACCGGGTTGTAGTACCGGGTTGTAGTATTGGGTTGTAGTACAGGTTGTAGTACAGGTTGTAGTATCGGGTTGTAGTACAGGTTGTAGTACAGGTTGTAGTATCGGGTTGTAGTATCGGGTTGTAGTACCGGGTTGTAGTACCGGGTTGTAGTATCGGGTTGTAGTACCGGGTTGTAGTACCAGGTTGGGAAGCGCAAATAAAAGATCCCTTGCTGCCTGTCGTAAAAAGAGTAGCCTATGTGGCGACAGCGGGTTTCCTCTAAAAACAGTGTCAGAATGACCATATGTTTGACGTCCAATAGCCGATGATAAGATAAAAAATCAATGTGCTCTAGCGGCGTCGTTAAATAAAACAAACTTTACTTTACTTTAGTACCAGGTTGTAGTATCAGGTTGTAGTACAGGTTAGGGTTTTTTTTCTTTTTTCTTCATGACTAATACATCAGTATCAGGGCTAGCTCTAGCACTTGCCAAATTCGCCAGGGGCAAATTTTGAAAGCAGTTGGCGAATTTTATTTTAATTTGGCAAAATAATTTCAGGTAATAATTGACATTTTAAAGATTTCTGATTTCTGCAATTTTTGAATTTTAATAGACAATTTGGTTAAATGTTTTACTCACCCAGATCTAGCCATGAGTATATCAAAGACTGTGGTATTGACTGTCCTGTGAGTAAGAAAGTGGATTATCAAAGATACATTTAGTAGTAATTTATGCTTGGTGACTAATATATCAATATATCAAAGACTGTGGTATTGACTGTCCTGTGTGTAAGAAAGTGGATTATCAAACATCCTTTTCTTTCAGCATGTGTGTCAACTTCTATTTTCATGCTTATATCCAATTAAGGTTCAAGCACACTGTCCTGGGCATATACCACAGCTATCTGGGCTCTGTCCAGTACAGTGTGTTAGTTGTTAGTTGGTTAGTGATTAGTGATAGAGAAGAGGGTGTAGTGGCCTTACACCTACCCACTGAACTCTTAAGAACTCGCTCTGGGTTGGAGCCGGTACCGAACCATTTAGTCTGATGGCTTAACCACTGCGCCACCGAGGCCGGTTTTCTTTCAGCAGTGGATACAGGGCTTCTAGAATTTGATAAAAATCCACTAGCCATGGGATCAGTGATTTTAAAAATGTACTAGCCGTGGTTAAATATTCACTAGCCCTACTTTACTAATAGTAATAAATAGATACATCACCTAAAGAGGGAGATTGAGCTTAAAAATCCTTAGATTGGGGTAGAAAGGGGCCAGGATATTTATATTTACAAAATATGTAAACACTGCATTTGACAAGGTATTTTTTTTTCACTAGCCATCGGGCTAGTTATAGTAATTTGCTAGCCCAACATTGAATATCACTAGCCATGGGAGTCGGGCTACCATAATCTAGAAGCCCCGAGTGGATGGCTGGTTTATAAAGCATGTTACATCTATAGACGTGGGACCTAATTCACTAAACTCTCGCAACTTTGCGATATCGCAGTGCAATGCAAGAGACATGCAAAGAGAATGCTCTTTTGTCTAGCAGAGCTTAAGAGACCTTTGTGAATTAGGCCCATGATGTGCAAAATCCGTAAACCGTGACTACTGGTTTAGAGTTTGACAGCCTTACTTAGATTACTATACTGCTGTAGTATCAGGTTTATAAGGCTCAGATTACAGTTTTATTTCATGATGCAGATGTGTGACAGGTGCATCCAGTGGCGTAGGAAGGTGCCAAAAAGGGTGGGTGGGGGGCACACTTTTATATTTACAAATTTTTACACTATTATAAACTGCCCTGTAACACACACCCCCCCCCCCCCCCCTGCTTCCTACGCAAGCCATGTGTGATGTTTAGTTCCTGTCCAAGGTTGAACTTTTGTTTTGATTAATGACACCATTGTTAATGGGGGCGGGACCAAGCCCAGTGGTAAAGCGCTTGCTTGATGCACAGTCGGTCTGGGATCGATTGGGCTGTTTTTTGTTCCAGCCAGTGCACCACGACTGGTATATCAAGGGGCGGGACGTAGCCCGGTGGTACAGCGCTCGCTTGATGCGCGGTCTGTCTGGGATCAGTCCCCGTCGGTGGGCCCATTGGGCTATTTCTCATTCCAACCAGTGCACCAAAACTGGTATATCAAAGGCCTTGGTATGTGCTATCCTGTCTGTTGGATGGTGCATATAAAAGATCCCTTGTTGCTAATTGAAAAGAGTGGCTCATGAGGTGGCAACAGTGGGTTTCCTCTCTCAATATCTGTGTAGTCCTTAACCATATGTCCGATGTCATATAACTGTAAATAAAATGTGTTGAGTACGTAGTTAAATAAAACATTTCCTTCCATTGTTAATGTTAAAGTTTGTTTTGTTTAACAACACCACTAGAGCACATTGATTTATTATTCACCAGCTACTGGATGTCAAACATTTGGTAATTTCGACATGTGGACTTAGAGAAGAAAACCTGGTACATTTTTCCATTAGTACAAAGGGATCTTTTATATGCATCATCCCACAGACAGGATAGCACGTACCATAGCCTTTGATATACCAGTTGTGATGCACTGGCTAGAACGAGAAATAGCCCAATGGGCCCACCGACGGGGATTGATCCTAAACCGACCACTATCAACTGAGCACTTTACCACTGGTCCAAATCCTGCCCTTGATACCATTTTTAATAACCGGCTATTGGATGTCAAAGATTTGGTAATTCTAACACATAGTCTTTATCAGCTACATTTTTCCATTAGCCTATTGGGGATCTTTTATATGCATTTTCCCATAGACAGGACAGCACTTGCCATTACCTTTGATATACCAGAAAGACAGGATATAAAACCTTTAGTCAGTGTATGAGATTTAGTTGTTTATGGTTCGAATCCCTGACCTGAACACTGAGAAATTTCAAATAGCATTGTTCCCAGCTGCCGATTGTAGAACAATTATTGATAGGTTTACACAATAGTGTGACATCATAGGAATAGATTGACTGTATATATTGCAGATTAAGAGTTTAACAATGTGTGGAGGAGTGGTGAATAATGGGTGCAACACCTGTTATCTTATTGTTCTGCTGCAGAGTTCAATATACATGATTCATGAGCCTGCTCTAGAGGTTATACTATACCAAATAAAATCCCATAGGCGACAAAGTTAACGTTTATGTTTAAAAAACACTATATGTAATATACCAACCAAACTATGACCCATAAATATCAGTACTACAACCCCTACCTCAAAGTATTAACTGAAGAAAATGGAACCTTTCATGGTTCGTTTTCGGTATAACCGGATGTTTTTACAACACCCCTAGTTTAGACTTGTGATGTTAACATCTCTATCAAAAGTTCGGTGCACCTCGAACTGTGACCCAGCCGGAAGTTATTTGGTTTTGTGCTACCTATAATGTAATATGCAAGGCCATTGTTAACAGTTCCCAATCATTCTAACCACTTCTCCTCTTTTGATTTATTTACATTCATTTTCTTATGGGGCGGGACGTAGCCCATTGGTAAAGTGTGATGTGTGGTCGATCTAGGAGTGATCCATTGGGCTAGTTCTTATTCCAGTAAGTGCACTATGGGGCGGGACGTAGCCCATTGGTAAAGTGTGATGTGTGGTCGATCTAGGAGTGATCCATTGGGCTAGTTCTTATTCCAGTAAGTGCACTATGGGGCGGGACGTAGCCCATTGGTAAAGTGTGATGTGTGGTCGATCTAGGAGTGATCCATTGGGCTAGTTCTTATTCCAGTAAGTGCACTATGACTGGTGCTATCCTGTCTGTGGTATGGTGCATAGCCTATACAAGATCCTATGCTACTAATGTAAACATGTAGCAGGATTCCTCTCTAAAACTGTCAAAGTTATAAAAATGTTTACATCCAATAGCTGATGATTAATAAATCAATGTGCTATAATGGGTGTATATGACCAAATCAAATCCCATAGATGACAATAGTAACATATGTGGCTAAAACTCCTACCTGCAGCGTATCAGTCGACAAACACTACGGATATAAATACCACCCCTCACCTTTAAAGTGAATCAGAAAATTTTGGGGTCAAGCTGCTCATTTCTGACATAATGGGTAGCATCTATGACTACCCTAGTTCCGCACACAATTTGAGTACTTTTGTTACAGGTACCCCATACATGTTTCAAGTACAAGGCTACTTGACACAGTGATACAAGATGAAATAAAATTGCATAAATTTTTTGCCCAGATGAAACTATTTTTTTTACAACCAATACACTCACATTTATCACCAATCACAGGACTTGTGGTGTTCACTTCTCTGTCAAAAGTTGGGTGCACCTCGAAATTTGATCCATGCCAGAAGTTATTTGGTTCAGTACTACCTAATGGATATCTCGGTCATTAACAAAAAAGAAAAAAAATAGTTTAATTTGAATAATGTGCTGGGGTATTGTTCCGTTGCTTTCCTTGCATTTTATTTTATTTCATTACTGTCTATATATAGCTACAGTAGCTATCGAGCAGGTTTTGTGTTATGAAATAAAGTACATGTATATATTTTACCATTTATTATGCCACACCCTGTCTATTCCACCTTGCTCTGAGTCACCCTACCCAATTCTGCTCTCTTTTTTCCCCATCTTTCACCACAGTTCAGATCCAATCATTTTGGACAGTAACTAAATGTTAAACTTTGACACTTTCGTTAATGACAGTTGTTGCCATCTCTATCACATCACTGTTTAAAGATGATCACGTTTATTGGCCACGCTGCCGCCAGCAATGCATCTGTTCATTGTCTTAATTGGCAGACTAACAGCTTCTAGGTATATTACCGTCCATGGCTGATGTCTTAATCACTAATCATTAAAGGTTTAGCCACCAGATGGTGTGTATCAGAAACTGTGAAGCAATTTGGCCGATTTTAAGCAGAATAGACCAGAGAATATTACAAGAACCTGTTTTGAAATAAATACAGGGAAAACCCATCTAAACCAAACACCCATGCAGGGGTCGAAATTGGTGGACATTTAGGCCAGACATTTTTTTTTTTTTTTTTTTTTTTTAATATATCCCACTGGCCCCTTTCCTTTGACTCCTTTGAATTCCATCTCATTTCTTCCCGATCTTGCAACTCCCATCTTTCAACTTCTTTTGCTGTCCACCTCCACATCCCAGTCCTGGTTTCTCCAACCGCTACAGGTGCTTGTCTCTTGTGGTTATCCATGCCACACACCTGTCATTCATTCCCTGTGGGCTGCGTCTGACCACTTCAGAGAGTGTTCAATAGTTACTTCTGGCATTGTTAAGAGGCTCCGACGCCATATAACCGTAAATAAAATGTGTTGAGTGTGTCGTTAAATTTCCTTGTTAAGAGGCACTTGTAACTACCTACTAGTAGTACTATGCTCCCCTACTACCGGCGGTCGTTAGTTAGTGCCGTAGGTCAGACCAGCTTTTAACTGTGATTTTAGTCTGACCACTTCGGAGAGTGTTTAGTAGTTACTTCTGGCATTGTTAAGAGGCACTTGCAACTACCTACTATACTCCCCATCTACCGGCGGTCGTTAGTTAGTGCCATAGGCCAGACCACCTTTATTAACGGCAGAGGACGAGGATGTCAGGTGGGTTCAGGCCAGACATTTGGTACGGCAAGCTACAAATTCCACCGGACCTAATAAAAATCTGCCAATGATGTTAACAAGCAAAAACTGATTGGGAAGACAGTATTCCGACAACTGCCATGAGACTAGGTAAAAATTCTGCTTTTAAGGGGTATCTGGTTTAGAGAGGTTCTTGTCCTGAACTGATACTTACTAGGGGGCTGTGAAAACATCCAGTTTGGAGAGAGATCTGGTTTACTGAGGGTCTGGGGTGGGACGTAGCTCAGTAGTAAAGTGCACACTTGATGCGTGGTCAGTCTAGGATCGATCCACGTCAGTGGAACCATTGAGCTATTTCTTGTTCCAGCCAGTGCACCATGACTGGTATATCAAAGGCCATGGTATGTGTTGTCCTGTTTGTGGGATGGTGCATATAAAAGATTCCTTGCTACTAATGGAAAAATGTAGCAGGTTTCCTCTCTATGATTGTCAAAATGACCATATGTTTGACATCCAATCGCCAATGATTAATAAATCAATGTGCTCTAGCGGTGTAGTTAAACAAAACAAACTTTTTTCTTTTCTTTTTACTGAGGGTCTAGTTATGAGGGGTGTCATTGTATTGCATATTCAACAAGGGTATCTAGCCCAAAATAATGCATTGGAGGGTGGGGGTGGGGGTGGTGGTTTCATGGTATGTCAGTTAAGAAAGAATCTGATCACAGTAATATACCTGTAGAGTCTTCTCCAGCAGTCTGTTTTTAAATTAATACATTTCCCATCTCAACCAGTGCCACACAGTTGAAACATCAAAAGTTGTGGTATGTATTGTCCTGTTTATGTGAAAGTGCACATAAAAGATCCCTTGGTGCTTTTTTTTGGCGGGGGGGGGGGGTAGAATTAGTTTACGTTTTCACTCATTTTACTTTACCAAGTGTAAAAATACCATACGTTAGACAGAAAATAGCTGTAATTTTGAAATGTGCAGAGAGTTGATCAAATACACTTTTTTACAAGCAAAAATACTTTACCAAGTGTAGAAATACCATGTTACACAGCAAATAGCTGTAATTTTGAAATGTGCAGAGCGTTGATCAAATACACCTTTTTACAAGCAAAAATACTTTACTAAGTGTAGAAACACCATATGTTAGACAGCAAAGAGCTGTAATTTTGAAATGTGCTGAACGTTCATCACATAAACCTTTTTCACAAACAAAAATACTGCATACCAGTAGGTCACCTATTCTGAGCTCTGTTCTGTTTATTTATCATACCAGAAAATATTACGTCAGTCTTGCATTAAAGCAAATCAATCAGTAGTGCTGGGGGTGGCATATTAAATAAAAGTACTTGACCATCTGCTGTTTCCTTCCATATGACATATGTTACTTGCTGCGAAGTCTGTTTTGTTCATATGTCACACAAACTTTACTGTTTTCAAATAAATACTGAATATATCAAAGAAAGAACAAAACATTACTCACTCGGCACACTTTATTAATGGTTATATGGCGTCAGACATATGGTTACGGATCACACAGATAATGAGAAAGGAAACTCGCTGCCACCACTCAATGTGCTACTCTTTTCAATTAGCATCAAAGGATGTTTTATATGCACGATGCCGCAGACAAGACAGTTGACATATTGATGGGGGTAGATCATAGACCAACTACACATCAAACTAGCACTTTAGCACTGGGGTACATTCTGCCCCTGAATATATTAAAACAAATCAATCCTATGTGAGTTTTTGGCACTGGATTAAAACCATTTTTTTTAACCCATCTAGCATGCTAAACTGCCCTTCAGATTACATACATCGCCTATTATGAGTATAAGATCTGTTCTCTCATTGCATCAATCTGTTTTCAAATAAATACTGCAGGTGTTAAAATAGATCAGTCTTTGGAGGGGGTTCTCTTTGTTACGAATGCTGTTACCTTCCATATGACATAGGTTATATGTGATGTTAATATGCTGTTTATTTATCATACCATTCTTATTCCATCATTCTGTTTTCAAATAAATACTGCACATGTTAAAACAGACCAGTCTTTGGTGGGGGGATCTCTTTGATACAAATTCTGTTACCTTCCATATGACATAGGTCGCCTGTAGTGATGTTAATATGCTGTTTATTTATCATACCAGCCTTGTTTGCATCAATCTGTTTTCAAATACTGGTACCGGCAAATCAATCTTGGTGGTGGGGAATTTTGGCATTGGATTCACAACTTCTGTCATCCATCTGGTATATTATATAAATCACATATTATACGGGTTTTTTCTGTTTATTCTGTTATCACAGCAGATCAATCTGTTTTTAAATAACAACTCAGTCTTTGGAGGGTGGGGGTGGGGCAGGGGATGAACTTAATTCAAAAACTATTGCCCTTCAGATTAAATACCTGTTGTAAATATTTATCATACCATTTAGCAGACTAGAGTTGTTACATCAGTGTGTTTTCAAATAAATACTTCACAAATATACATGTATAAAAACATATTAGTCTTTGAGAGTTGTTGGGGTTTTCTTTTCTTTTTTTCTTTTTTTGTGGGGGGATGAGGGGAACTATAGATTAAAAACCTCAGTTACTCATTTCATTCAGTTATACTGTCCTTCAGAGACATAGATCACCCATTATAAGGTTTGTTTTGTAATTTTATCACACCACAATCGTATTTCATACACGTTTTCAAATACATACTGCATATATTAAATAATTTAGCTCAGTCGGTTAAGTGCTCACCTGAAGTGTTTGCATCGCAGGATCATGTCATGTCATGTCATAGGGTTTTACGTGCACATTCAGAACAAGCTGTTGTAGTGCACGCCATGACAGGAAAGGTGGGGGGAGGGGAGAGGCGGGTGGGGGTGGTGGTGGTGGTGGTGCTATGGAATTTTGAATGGAGCAGTTAATGCCAAAGAGAAAAGGGTGCGCAATTTTGATTGAGGAAATTTGGTGCAATTTTGAACGGTCGGTCGAAAGGTAAATGGCTGAGCTAATATAGGTTTTGGTATTAGTGAATCGAGAGTAGCTCGCAGGATCGAACCACCTTGGTTTTTCTTGTTTCAGCCAGGGCACCACAACTGGTCAAAGGCTGTGGTATGTGCTGTCCTGTGTGGGAAAGTGCATACAAAAGATCCCTTGCTGCTAATGGAAAAATGTAGTGGGTAATTTCCTCTGATGACTACGGGTCAGAATTACCAAATGTTTGACGTCTAATAGCCAATGATTAATTAATCAATGTGCTCTAGTGGTGTCATTAAACAAAAACAAGCTTTAATACATCAGTCTGTTACCCATCTGTTATTAATCTCTGGTTAACATACACATGTAGCAGGCCCGTGTGGAGGCACAATCTCTAGTGGGGGGGGCACAATCTAGTGGGGGTATAATCTCTAGTGGGGGTGCCACAGTCTCTAGTGGGGTACAAGTCTT
Organism: Gigantopelta aegis; assembly: GCF_016097555.1. Classification (NCBI taxonomy): domain Eukaryota; kingdom Metazoa; phylum Mollusca; class Gastropoda; order Neomphalida; family Peltospiridae; genus Gigantopelta; species Gigantopelta aegis. The sequence continues at coordinate 15,561,909 of NC_054713.1, read as the reverse complement.
TACATATATATACAGTTTTGTTCGTAAGTGGGTGGGGGGAGGGGCACATTAAGCCCCCTGGTTCCTAGGTGTCTGCATAGGTGACCTATTAATATGATGTCTATATACTGTTTATTTATTAAACCGGAATATTACATCCATGTGTTTTCAGTATATACTGCATATATATGAAAGGGAATCAGTCAGTTGTGTGGGTGGTGGTGGCTGGGTGAGGGCAGGTCCATAAACCTTTACATCTGTCTTTGCCAAACAGATGGCGACCATCTTGGAATGTGAGACTGGTTGATCTGTTCTTTATAAAAAAAAAAAAAAAAGGAATAGATTTCATTGTGGCAATGTGTTATATAAATACTGTGGTATGATGTTTTTGTTATTGGTTGTTTGTTTTTTACCATTATGCTTGTATCTTTCTGTTTTTTCTCCTTTCTTTATATGTTCCAATTTTTCTGTTTAATAGTATCATTTCTTTTATTAATACAAAACTGTTTCCTATTTTTATATAATTAACACACATGCCAGATATTCCTTGCTTACATTCCACTTGTAAGGCAGGAGCTCCAGCTATTTCTAAATTGGCAGATACTATATCAAATTCCTCATCTTCCAACAGTCATCAATAATAATTAACATTGATCGTGGGTTTAAAATAACTTTTTATCCCAGATACCTTTGCAAAGTCAGTTCCCTAGAGTATCACCTTCTCTTAGATGGTGTTTAGATCAGCAGAAACAAATGTTTGTAAATGAAGATCAGTTAATGGAAGAACCGGCAGTCGTATAAATTTATGTAATGTTTCGCCAGGAGCAGAGATAGTGATGATTTGGCAATACTGCCAAAGGGCAAGACTGATTTACTTTCCAATGTGAACTCTTCGTGAAGAAGGTAAAAACTGGTTTTTTCTATCCACACATCTAAATATTGATAGTAGAGCAAGCAGTATGACTAGTGTAATGTTGTCATGAAGGGTTAATTAACCAAAAACATTTTATTTAAAACAACAATAGAAACAAGCAGAATTTTGTATTTGTCCACCGGACAAGTACATTGCAAAATCTACTTGTCCAGTAATATTTTCACTCGTCAAATGCTTTGTTTTATTCAAGTTCAAGGACTGTAGTTTTGCTCAAAATGAAACTGCATTGAACATTTTACTTGTCCACTGATAACCATTGAGGTACATTGTCCGAGCAGATTTTCACTTGTCAGGACAGACAGATAGACAGGTGCTTATTTTGAACACTGTAAAAGGTGTTTAAAACCTCTAGTGGTCTTTTATTCATGAGCTCTTTCAAGAATATATTTCTGATTTAAAATATTAAGTAAATTTATATGCATGTCAAATATTTTCAATACCACTACAGTGAAACTTCTCTAAACCGGACACCCTTGGGACCAATTAAAAAGTCTGCTTTTAAGAGGTATCCGGTTTAGAGAGGTTCTCTTCTGCACAGATATTTAAAAAGGGACCATGAAAAACGTCATGTTTCGAGGGAATTCCGGTTTACAGAGGGTCCTGTTTTGAGGGAATTCTGGTTTATAGAGGGTCCTGTTTTGAGGGAATTCGTGTTTACAGAGGGTCCGGTTTTGAAGGAATTCCGGTTTACGGAGGGTCCGGTTTTGAAAGGTTTCACTGTATATGAAAAGCAGTAAATGTGTTTGTGTGTGTGTGTGTGTGTGTGAGTTCGTGTGTGTGCGTGCGTGTAGGTGTAGGTGTATGTGCGCGGGTGTGTGTGTTGTTGTTTTTGAAAGAGTTCTTTACATATTTATAGAAGTCTATTTATATCTATATTAATCCTATTAATTAATGCAGTCTTTTTTTTAACCATACTTTTTTCTTAAAAAATAATATATTTTCAACATAATATACATGTACTCTACTATAAAGCAGCAAAATATCTTATTTTTATTTTAAAGACGTGTGACTGTCGGAAGCTATATAGAACTATAACATTTAATATCTGACTGGGTCAGAGTTCAAAGTGCACCTAACTTTTAATAACACAGTTAATACTACCAATCCTACCATTGGTGATAAATGTGACAGTGTTGGTTGTCAAATAAACATTTATCTGGGCAAAAAGTGTATGCAATTGTATTTCATACAGTACCACTGTACTATATTCAGCTGATGTACTTAAAAGGTGTATGGGATACTTGTATAAATAAGTAACTGTACTACAATTTTGTGCTTAACTAGAGGTGTTGTAAAAGCATCCTGTTATATTGAAAATGAGCCATGACAGGTTCCGCTTTCTTTAGTTATGGTACTACATGTATATTGGTGGAGGGGTTGTAGTATACAAATCTATGGGTCATAATTTGATTGGTATATTTCATATACTAATAGCAGGAATTGAAATTGACTTAAAGGCATATTGTCACAGACCACTGACCTATTTAATGGTCTAACAAAGTATTACCTGAACAAAAATAATTTGATTTGTCCCTAAATGTACTTTATTCAACTATCTTTATAACCACCATACTCAATTTATTAATGATATTTTGTAAAAATAATTGAATTATGGCAATGGTCCATAATTCAAAAACCAAAATTGCCGAGAGGGTTGACATGGATTTCACTCCATCATTGTTCAGTTAAGGTGATGCAATAGCTAGATTTGGTTTCCAACAATTAATGTAATTTTTAGTTATTATCCACTTTTTAGAGAAATAAGGTCCTTAAATCCATGACAGTATGCCTTTAAATTCCTGCCAAATATTTTATCATGAACCAACACATACATTTTTGATGATATGTTGTGCACTCTGTTCCCATGTGGAATGATTAAATGCAATAAATTTTATCTTATCTTATTTACAGTATAAATGGATAATTGCCGGTCTGATGGGATGGTAGACAAAAAGACGGAAGTATTTCGACCACTAAGTAATACTTTTAGCTACATTAGCTACATTCATTTACATTGTCATTTATTGGATTCTGTTTGGTTTAATGCAACCTATATTTCTCTGGTTGATCAAGTATGACAATAGAAAACAATGGATGGCATTAACAATGTGATAAATGTATTGTGCATGGCCCCAGTGGGAATATGTCATATGTGAGGTAAATGTTGTTGGCAGAAAGGGCCACATTACGGTGAGGTATAATGGCAATAATAATTGTTATGTGATGGCTGTACTTTATTTCTCTGTGTGTGTGTGTGTGTGTCACTGAACTTTGACACGTACTGTCCCTGAACCTACATTACCGGTATTCTGTCTGTTGCTGGATGCTGCAAAGCTAATCAAGGTAAGGTTATTTTGACTTTTGGACGAGAGAGAGAGAGACATACAGAGAGACATAGAGAGAGAGAGAGAGAGAGAGAGAGAGAGAGAGAGAGAGAGAGAGAGAGAGAGAGAGAGAGAGAAAAAGAGAGAGAGACCAATGGACTGAGAGAGAAAGAGAGTGGAGACTCAGAGAGAGACAGATTGAGAGGGAGAAAATGAGTAAGACAAAAAGACAGACTGAGACACACACAGAGAGAGAGAGAGAGAGAGAGAGAGAGAGAGAAACTCGGAGAGAGACCAATGGACTGAGAGAGAAAGAGAGTGGAGACTCAGAGAGAGACAGATTGAGAGGGAGAAAATGAGGGAGACAAAAAGACAGACTGAGACACACACAGAGAGAGACAGACAGACAGACAGACAGACTGAGTAGAAACACACACACAGAAAGATCTGGCTGTCAAACAGTGAAGGAGAAAGTAGAAAGGAAGACAGAGATATGGGGTGGGGGGTTTGGAGGCTATTCCTGTGGAATTGTTTATTTGCACATGTATACCCCATCCTTTGATGTACTAGTTGGTGGGGCACTGTTAACTGATATGGGGAGAAACTGGAGCCCATAAAATGCAAATAAAATAATTATGTGACTTGTTATTTAATTACTTGAAAATACAAGTTCAAACATTTGGAAAAAAATTTATATACCATTTACATAACAAATATGAGAAAAACTACTTGACAGATCATAATTATCAACAGTTTATCACTTGTGACATGTGACAAATCACCCCAGTATATCTATGAATACCTACACTAATTTGTGTACAACAAGGATGTATTTCAAATGTCACTTATAGTCATATCAGATGTACATAGCCCATTGTGTCTAGTCGGGGTAGAATTACAGGACCTCAAGTGTGTGTGCAAAAGGTGAGTTTGGTGATTGAACACCCGGACTCAAATATGTTTTAAATATTTTTTAAATGTATTTTCTGGCAAGCATGACCCAACCCCCCTAAAAACTTTAAATTACCAAGTCTGTCCCCTCTTCCCCAGAACAAACACACCTTGTTTTCATATGTCCTCATCCCTTGTTACTGGGCCTCCACGAGTCCAAAATATTGGGTACTCCAGCATCAAACTCAACCCGGACCCAAGTACCCAACACTTACACTAGAATCTAAGATGATAATCATAATGAGAGTAAGGAATAAAGTAAAATAGCATTATGTATTTTAATTCCTTCACTGAACGTGGATGCCAAATCATGCTATTGTATTACATTCCACACATTCGACTTTCGCTTTTCCTCCATGTCTCATAGCCCTAAAATGTAACTGGCATATGGCAAAATGATGTAAACAAATTAATAATAATAATTAAATGACAATGCTCTTTCTTGCATGGGTACTAGAGTCCGGTGAACAGACTAGAGTCCTGTGAACGGACTAGAGTCCTGTGAACGGACTAGAGTCCAGTAAATGGACTAGAGTCCAGTGAACAGACTAGAGTCCAGTAAATGGACTAGAGTCCTGTGAACAGACTAGAGTCCAGTGAACAGACTAGAGTCCTGTAAATGGACTAGAGTCCTGTGAACGGACTAGAGTCCTGTGAACAGACTAGAGTCCAGTGAACGGACTAGAGTCCAGTGAACGGACTAGAGTCCAGTGAACGGACTAGTTCTGTGAACGGACTAGAGTCCAGTAAATGGACTAGAGTCCTGTCTGGACTAGAGTCCTGTGAACAGACTAGAGTCCAGTGAACGGACTAGTCCTGTGAACGGACTAGAGTCCAGTAAATGGACTAGAGTCCTGTGAATGGACTAGAGTCCAGTGAACGGACTAGTCCTGTGAACGGACTAGAGTCCAGTGAACGGACTAGTCCTGTGAACGGACTAGAGTCCAGTAAATGGACTAGAGTCCTGTGAACGGACTAGAGTCCAGTGAACGGACTAGAGTCCTGTGAATGGATACGAGTCTTACCAGACTCTGCTCATGCCTGAGTGCTCGTGGAGACTCTTCCTAGTTTTATTATTTTTTATTTTAATTTTTTTTACACTTTGTTTACCTGTACCAGTACATGTATGTTTTGGTTTAATGCCAAGCATAAGTTTTGACATCATTTAATCACTTACTTTTAACCACTAGATTAAATTGCCATATAAAAAAAACACTTTTCAATACCTGAAATTATTATGTAGGTAGAAGTCACCACACACACTTGGTTTACTAGTTATACTATTATGAAAAGAGGACCACACCTTGTTAAAGTGTGACTCGGTTGACTGGTTTTCTTCTTAGTTTACTGGAAGTAAACAAACAAGTGTATTACTAAGTACCTACATGGTGGACTCTTGTTTGAATTCAGATCTAGGTATTGATATTAAAACCTTTTTTAATACATTATTCATTGGTGGAAAGCCACATCTGATTTATTACTGGGAGTATAAAAGCAGAAACACTCCTGTATAAGTATGTTTTGGTCGAGTGGTTGTTTTCTTATATTATAGTGAAAGTAAATAAACAAATGTATTACTAAACAGGTCTACATTCACACTGGCATAAGCAGAATTTGGAATTGTTGGTTGGGTTGTTAAAACTGGCAGATTTTGTTTATTTTTATTAAAATAATCTTTAAAAAAAAAATCATTATGTTCGTATAAAAATCTGTTTATTCCACTGGTCTCAAAAACTCTAAAAATTAGTTAGGCAATTATGCTATGATGTTTACAACATTTTATTGACTGTTGGCATGGCAATATCTATGTATAATACAAACCTGATGTGGGATTGAATGTGAGGGGTGGGATGTAGCCCAATGGTAAAGCGCTTGCCTGATTTGCGGTCAGTTCTATTGTCCGAACCAAATTGTTAACAACTACAAAAAATTACTCTCCTACCTTTAATTGCCGTTAGATTTCCTCCAAAGTTTGTCCAGACACAAATCGCAAAAAAACCACTACAAATATACAGATTCCACACATGAGACTGCAACGATGTCGCCGATATTGTCTTTGCTGAGATTGCATAGGGAAAAATTCATGCAGTTTTCTGCCGTCTGCCATGTTGCTTGTTTATGGAATACTCTTCAAGAGGGGTGAAAGCCTCCAAAGTATGCGACACAATTACTATGAAATCGATGATCTCTAGTGGTATAATTAAAATAATAATAATAATAATAATAATAAAAAATAATAATATGACGTCATCACATTTGCTTTTATATCATAACATGTTATGACGTTGTTAGATTCAGTCCTATCCTTTCACCCCTCTTGAAGAATATTCCATAAAAAGTCAAAATGGCAGCTGATACAAAATTACATGCTTTTTTCCCTATGCGCTCTCAACGAAGTTGATATAGGTGATATGGTTATCATCTGGTATGTGGAATCTGTGTCATTGTAATGGTTTTTTCAAGATTTGTATCTGGACAAACTTTGGAGGAAATCTAACGGCAATTAAAGGTAGGAGAGTAATTTTTCGTAGTTGTTAACAATTTGGTTCGGACAATAGATCGATCCCCATCAGTGGACCTTTTGGACTATTTCTCGTTCCAGCCAGTGTCTGTGGGATGGTGCATATAAAAGATCCCTTGCTACTAATGGAAAACAATGTAACAAGTTTCCTCTCTAAGACTATAATATGCTATAGTGGTGTTATTAAAAACAAACTTTGTGATCAGTATATATAAAAGCACTGTGGTATGTGCTATCTCGTCTGTGAGATGGTGCATATCAAAGATCCCTTGCACCTAATGGAAAAAATATAGCAGGTTTCCACTCTAAGATTATGTCAAAAATACCTAATGTTCAACATCCAATAGCTGATGATTAAAAAATCAGTGTGCTCTAGTTTCCTCTCTAAGAATATGTCAAAATTGTCAAAATTATCTAATGTTTGACATCCAACAGCCGATGATGAATAAATCGATGTGCTACACCATGTTCTTAACAGTTGAGGCGAAACCTATAATAATCCCATTGTGTATTAACTGACATATATCACATTCATCTCGTACATAATACCAGCTGATTAAACAATATATACTAAATAGAGATTATTGTACGAGCTTGTGTGTCGTACTGATTTTACGAAACGAGAGTCAGGATTTTTGTATTGCCCGAGCGAGAGCAAGGGTAATACATGAATCCTGACACGAGTTTCGTAAAATCAGTACGACTCACACGCGAGTGTATTAATTTCTTTATTATCCATATTATTATTGTTGTTTTCTGTATCAATAAGAAGACCCAACTACAAATGTTTCAGCCACAACTAGGAGACAACGAAACGATGTCATATTTCAAATGCACAGTCTGAGTTTGGACTGGAGAAGCAACGTCATGTGATGATGTCGCTTCCCAAAATTACGGCATTACACTTGTTATTACACGTGTGCTTTGTATGATTATTAACTCGGTTATGTTGAACCATATATAATAACACTTGTTAATACACATGTGCTTCGTCTCATTATTATTAACTCGGTTATGTTGAACCGTATATAATAACACTTGTTATTACACATGTGCTTCGTCTCATTATTATTAACTCGGTTATGTTGAACCATATATAATAACACTTGTTATTACACATGTGCTTCGTCTCATTATTATTAACTCGGTTATGTTGAACCATATGGATAATAAGGTGTCATATTACACAGGCATTCCTTTCTTTTCCAGTGAGTGAAAGAGTATACATGTACCTAATTTTAGAAGGTAAAACCAAATACCAGTAGCAAACACTGGTGTATACTCTGAGGTGATCCCTTGTTTCTCTCAGTATATATATAATAAATATACAGAACCTCACATACGTTGTTTTTGCTTCCTATTTATTGCACGAGTTTATTTTGTGCAAGAATATAAACCACAAGATCACGTAGCGGTCGAGTGGTATGTTCTTTCGCAAAATAAATGAGTGCAATAAATATGATGCGAAAACAACGTATGTGAAGTTCTGTATTTATTACATTTTTTTTTTTATGTTTTAATTTTTACATATAGTCTTAGAGAGGAAACCCACTACATTTTTCTATTAGCAAGGGATCTTTTATATGCACCATCCCACAGACAGGATAGCACATACCATATGGCCTTTAATATACCAGTTGTGGTGCACTGACTGGAATGAGACATAACCCAATGGGCTCACTGATAGGGATCAATCGCAAACCGACATTTGCATCAAGCGAGCGCTTTACCACTGGGCTATGTCCCACCTCTAAGTAAAAACAAATACCAGTAGTAAACACTGGTGTATACTTCTGAGGTGATCCCTTATCAGTATATATAAAAGCAACTTTCCAGATTGAATTCAACTCTTAAAGGGACAGAACCTAGTTTCAGCCCACAGAAATGCACACTAAGTTTAGTTAATTTACAGACCTGTAACACATTTGTATAAAATTACAATTGAGTGAAACATGAGTCTATGACTTTGAAATGGTGAAATGCCCTATAATAATAGACTAAAACTCGACTCCATAACTGTTAATTCTCAGACACAAATGCATTTCTAAAAATACGAGAAATGCATTTTGTGATATTAAAAACACCAGGATGACCAAAAACACTTTGAATGTACGGAAATGGATAATCTAAACAATAAAATCTAAGTAAACTATGATTTCAGTTATCAAAAATGGGGTTAATAGTAAAAAAAGATGTCTTAGTGTTTAAAAACGAGGGTATGTCCCTTTAAGATCAATATCAACTTAACACTAGACTTAAGGCTATCAAGTTTAATTAATCTCCTTACGATTAGACACATTTGTGGATTGTACAGTGATACAGGTTTAGATGGAGTGAACCGGCTTATAAAATGTTGTGACCGCTGTTTACCGAATGACTCGGCCGCACCTCTGTAAGGGATAGCTATATCACTGCGTTTGTTTTTATATATCTGCTTGTTGTAAACAACACACATTTAACCTGAGATCGTACTTACAGTTGATGGATGGAGTACGAGATAGTGACACTCGTGTGTTTGTGTTTGTGTACAGGTAATTGCCCGTAGTAAGTGCATTTTTTTGTCTTGTCTGTTTAAGGATTCACACTCTGCTCTTGTTATATAGGAAGGTATAAATTGTTTAATCTTTTATTAGAACCATTTTAGTAATTTTAGAAGTTTAAAATTCAAAGCCAGGTCCAGGGACCAGTTGATTTGTCATATTCTGAATATGTGCATTTTTTTGGTTTGTTTGTTTAGAGATTCACACATTGCTCTTATATAAGTTACAGAAAGGTATTTATTGCTTAATTTAGTATTGTAATTATTATAATCGTTTCAGGAATTTTACAAGTTTTATTGTTTAAAATGTTATTTGATTTCTGTAGTGTTCATGTAGTTATCATGTAATGTGGTAAACAAACATTTTGTTTTTAAAATGTTGACATATGGTGATCAGTTGAAAATTGAGTAGCATACCTTTTAACTGTTTATATAGTCCCAACTGTATTAAGTACCTGTATGTACATATATAAGTACCTTTCAGCCCCGTTTCTATATACAGTCCAACTATATTAAGGTACCTGTGTGTATGTAAGTACCTTTCAGCCGTTTCTATTTAAGGTACCTGTGTGTATGTAAGTACGTTTCAGCCGTTTCTATATACAGTCCAACTATATTAAGGTACCTGTGTGTATGTAAGTACCTTTCAGCCGTTTCTATATACAGTCCAACTATATTAAGGTACCTGTATGTACGTATGTAAGTACCTTTCAGCCGTTTCTATATACAGTCCAACTATATTAAGGTACCTGTATGTACGGTATGTAAGTCACCGTTTCTTCAGTCCAACTATATTTCTATATATGTAAGTACGTTTCAGTACAGTCCGACTATATTAAGGTACCTGTGTGTACATATGTATAAGTACCTTTCTCCGTTACTACTTTATGTGACATATCCTAACCACAAGTATTTGCCCTGGTATTCTGATACCTGATACAAACCACTGTGAATGGCGTAAGTAAGTCGATGGCAGTGCTGACATATCCTGACCACAAGTATTTGCCCTGGTATTCTGATACCCGATACGAAACACTGTGAATGGCATAAGTAAGTCGATGGCAGTGCTAACAAATGCTGATCAAAAGATTGGGACCACATTGGAGCTAGCCAGGCAAAAACCACAGTGATTTGTCCTATTCCTTGACATACATTGCTTTAATGGTAGGTTTATTTTCATTCGCTTTCCTGGGGTGTTGCTGTTCTTGTTGGGATTTTGGTGTTTTGTTTTGTGGGGGGGAGAGGGCCAGGTGTAACTGGTAATTACTGGAACATATAGCATTTATGATTGAGCAGTGGTTTTAATTTACTTTTTTTTATAAATTTGCAGTCATATGTTGGTTAATGGTAATTTTATTTTTACTGATGGGGTGTTATTTTGATTTTGTGAGGTTTTTTTGTTGTTGTATTTGGGGTTTTTTTTTTTTGTGTTGTTTGGGTTTTGTTTTTGGTTGTTTTGTGAGGGGTGTGTCTTGTTTGTTTTTTTTGTGGGGGGGTTTGTTGTTTGGTTGTTGTGTGGGTGTGTTGTGGGGGTTTTTTTTTTTGGGGGGGGGGGGGGGGTAGTTTCGAGCTGTAATAATTGGAATATAACATATATTTATTGAGAATTGTTTTAATAATTTGCTTTCAAATCTTTAGTGGTACAGTGCTTGCCTGATGCACAATCAAAAGTCAATTCTGATCAGTGGGCCCATTGTGCAATTTCTCGTTCCAGCCAGTGCTCCACAACTGGTGTAACAAAGGCTGTGGTATGTACTATCCTGTCTGTTGGATGGTGCATATAACAGATCCCTTGCTGCTAATCTCAGTATCTGTTTGGTCCTTCACCATATGTCCAACATCATATAACCATAAATAAAATGTGTTGAGTGTGTCGTTAAATAAAACATTTCTTTCATTCCTTCAAATTTTCAGACATTTTTTGCAATTTTGCAATTATTTGCAATAAGCAATACATGTTCTGGGTTGGACAAAAGTGAGACCTTTACATGGTGAATATACTTCACAATAAGTAAGCAGGGGGCTCGAGATCCACTCCCCCTCTTCCCCCCCCCACACACACACACTACCACCACCACCACCCACCCCATCTCCCTGGATCCATGATTGCCATATATAAAATGGCCCAGCTGCAGTTTAAAAATTTGCTAAGGTATTCTTAAAGAAATATTCCTTTCTTTTCTTTCTTCTCTCCATAACTACACGTGTATTTCTGGTTTCAGTGATTGATTGATCATTGCTAATTGCTTAGGAATTACTGGAAAGGTTTTACGACAATTGATTTCCATTTCACAGCTGGGCAATCATTCTTCTCTCAGCTTCACGACTTCGGCAGCCGGTTTAGTAATTTCTCATCTTTTAACAGTAATGTCTTCTCCTCATATACACCTCATCAGGCTGTTATTTCAGGAAAACAGTTCTGCAGAAATAGCATGCATGTATAGGTTCTAATAGACCAAATCAATTACTACTGCCGATAATGTTAACCTTTACTAATAAAAGTGATATAAGCAGTGTATCAAAACACCCAGGAATTTAGTACAGCAATAAAAAGTGTGGCACCTCACATCTAATCTACCTCCAAGAAAATGGGGGATCACATACCATTTAAGAGATTTAATTAATGTTTTTTATAGCAACCATCATTTTTGCTGAAAATTGCTGTTCCATTTTTGGGGGTACCCCGCATTAGTTTCTACCTCTGGTATATACTGCATAAGAACTGTATAACAAATAAAAGTATATTTATTTATTGTCAGTGGATAATAGTATTTGCACAAATAATCAATTTCACATATTACTACCAATCACACCCACAGTTGTTTTCACTCCGTAAATATTTGACGGTGCACTTCGAACTTTGACACGGAACTCTCTCCTTTGGTACCATGCAATCTATATAGTTCCTTCCTTGTACATTGTACAATGAAGTAAACTGAGAAATTGTCGTACAGATCAGGTACATGTAGCTGTTGGCCTTTCCAGCCTCCATGAACATTGTTTTTTGAAAATAATATCACTTTCATTTGACAGAAGAAACCGGCCTCGGTGGCGTCGTGGCAGGCCATCGGTCTACAGGCTGGTAGGTACTGGGTTCGGATCCCAGTCGAGGCATGGGATTTTTAATCGAGATACCGACTCCAAACCCTGAGTGAGTGCTCCGCAAGGCTCAATGGGTAGGTGTAAACCACTTGCACCGACCAGTGATCCATAACTGGTTCAACAAAGGCCATGGTTTGTGCTATCCTGCCTGTGGGAAGCACAAATAAAAGACCCCTTGCTGCCTGTCGTAAAAAAGAGTAGCCTATGTGGCGACAGCGGGTTTCCTCTAAAAAAAACCAGTGTCAGAATGACCATGTGTTTGACGTCCAATAGCCGATGATAAGATAAAAAATCAATGTGCTCTAGCGGCGTCGTTAAATAAAACAAACTTTACTTTGACAGAAGAAAAAAAGTAGAAGTTTTTTTAGAAATAACGATAAAGCACTATTTTTGTGTGTAATTTAAAAAAACAACAACAATCAGTTGAGAAATAAACAGGTTGCTGCTAGGAAGGACCACAGGTTAAAGTTGTGTGTTTTGTTTATCAACACCACTAGAGCACATTGATTTATTAATCATTGGTTACTGGATGTCAAACATTTGGTAACTTTGACTGAGTCTTTAAGAGGAAATTGCAAGGGATCTTTTAAATGTACTTTTCCACAGACAGGACTTCACATACCACAGACTTTGATACACCAATTGTTTCAGCACTGGTTGGGATGGGGGGGGGGGGGGAATCCAATAAGAGAATGGGTCCACCATGGAGGTTTGATCCTGTGACCACATGCGAGTGCTCTATCAAAAGTTAGATCTACTCCGAGAAGGCTAGATTTGACAGATTTCTGAAAGCACATTTATTTATTTTAAGGGCGGGACGTAGCCCAGTGGTAAAACGCTGGCTTTATGCGCGGTCTGTGTGGGATCGATCCCCATCGGTGGCCTATTTCTCGTTCCAGCCAGTGCACCACGACTGGTATATCAAAGGCTGTGGTATGTGTTATGAACTTATACTGTTTGTGGGATGGTGCATATAAATGATTCCTTGCTGCTAATCGAAAAGAGTAGCCCATGAAGTAGTGACAGCGGGTTTCCTTTCTCAGTATCTGTGTGGTCCTTAACCATATGTCTGACGCCATATAACCATAAATAAAATGTGTTGAGTGCATTGTTAAATAAAACAGTTCCTTCCTTTTATTTATTTCAAATTAAATTTTACATTTTATATTTATAATTTGTTAATGTATATATATATATATATATATATCAGGTAGTAATTATATTTAATAACTATTTTCATTCCAATTTGTAGTTAATTATCTGTAACTTTTGTGTTCTTTTGGGGGGCGGAACCTAGCCAGTGGAACGTAGCCTGATGCACATTCGGTCTGGGATCGATCCTCATCAGTGGACCCATTGGGCTGTTTCTCATTCCAGCCAGTGCACCATGACTGGTCTATCAAAGGCTGTGGTATGTGCTGTCCTCTCTGTTAGATGGTGAATGTAAAAGATTCCTAGCTGCTGTCCTGGTCAGAGTAGCCGGCTTGCTCTGAATGTGCATGTTAAAACCTATGATCATGACCATGATGGAAAATTGTAGCATGTTTCTTCTCTAAAGCTATATATTAAAATTACCAAATGTTTGACATCCAATGATTAATATACAGGTATCAATGTGCTCTAGTGGTGTTGTTAAACAAGACAAACTTTAACTTTTTGTTTTTTGAGATTTTCATGTAGCTACCAAGTAGCTGATATTGTTTCAAAATTCTTCCAGTAACTGAACGACCAGGTTCAGTGATTATTAAATACTAAAAGTCATAAATTCTATGCTAAATGTTAAATAATGTATTTAAAAAATCAATTAGTGTATAAAGGCTGTTGTTGCAATTCTTGCTTGGCATGCATGGATCGTAGAAACTTATTGTAGCATGGACGTAGCTTGTGTGTGTACGTTTGGCGACTCATTCATTCGGTTGATCAGTCCTTATGTGATATTTTCACACTGCAGTCCTCATAACTGGCAAAGTGCCAAACAACTGTCACCTGGCTGTCACTTGTCACAAATGATTAAAACACTTCAGGAAAAATCTAGACAGGTATGTTTTTATTTCACCTGGGTGATTAGCTTTAATCATCATTACTCTGCAGGAAAGTAGCATTCTACAGTAATCGTATTAATCAAAGACGAACATCAATATAAGAATCGATAACGGAATAAGGAATGTATTGATTGGGTCAAGGACCACACATAATGTTTTGATATTTTGATAGTTTTTTTTTTTCCTTTTTCCTTCTAATTTGTTTTTAGAATAATTTTTTACAAATATTCTGAGAAATCTAAAAGTTAAAGTTTGTTTTGTTTAACGACACCACTAGAGCCCATTGATTTATTAATCATCGGCTATTGGATGTCAAACATATGGTTATTTTGGCAGTCATTAAGAGGAAACCCACTACATTTTTTTATTAGCAGCAAGGGATCTTTTACATGCAGCATTCCACAGACAGAATAGCACATACCACAGCTTTTGATATACCAGTTGTGGTGCACTGGCTGGACTACATTATGTTTTATATGCACACGTTTATTTTGCTAGGTTTTTTTTCCTTTTTCCTTCTTTTTTCTTTTTTTTAGATTATTTGTTTACAAATATTCAGACAAATATATAGTCTGTTCCACAGGGAACGCCTTTTTTTTTTTCATACTATGAAATTTACTATAAGTTATTTATTTTTGAGCCAATTATTTTGTAACTTGCACACAAAAATAGTATTTTATTGTTATTTCCAAAACACTTACTTTTCTTCTTACATTAAACCAAAGTGAAATGATTAAAGGGACATCCCTGAGTTAGCTGCAATTTTTAAGGTGTAATCGACTAAGAGACTTTTTGACGATTGTAATTACATATCGGATATATTTACCAGCATAACATATTAGTGGGGCTGTATATTAAACATGTTTCTGATTGTTCTACTATTTGTACTAGCGTAAATTTAATTTTATTTGCTAAACTATTTTTTTCCGTACGTATGAAATTATTTGAAGACAAAATCCAGTTTGGGCTTCTTACAAATATTAAGATGACCAGAAACACATTGAATATACAGACACTGATATTCTAAATAAGAAAATATATTTAATATGTAAGTTTAATCGTAGAAGTATTTTATTAGTCGGAAACATCTTACAATGCAGCAAACTGAGGAATGTCCCTTTAAGAAAAAACAGTTTTGTAGAAGGATGGGATGGATTATAGGTTGCTTTTCTTATTGTGGGGCACCATTGTTTGATTACACTTGGCTGACATGTCAAGTTGGGGCGAGATTTAGCTCAACTCGGTAATGCACTAACCCGAAGTGATTAGAAAGAAAGAAAGAAATGTTTTATTTAACGACGCACTCAACAGATTTTATTTACGGTTATATGGCATCAGACATATGGTTACGGACCACACAGATTTTTGAGAGGAAACCTGCTGTCGCCACTACATGGACTACTCTTCCGATTAGCAGCAAGGGATCTTTTATTTGCGCTTCCCATAGGCAGGATAGCACAAACCATGGCCTTTGTTGAACCAGTTATGGATTACTGGTCGGTGCAAGTGGTTTACACCTACCCATTGAGCCTTGCGGAGCACTCACTCAGGGTTTGGAGTCGGTATCTTGATTAAAAATCCCATGCCTCGATTGGGATCCGAACCCAGTATCTACCAGCCTATAGACCGATGGCCTACCACGACGCCACCGAGGCCAGTCCGAAGTGATTAGATTATAGGATCGAACCACAAAAACAAAAAAAATTTTTTGTGTTGCTGTTATACTTACACACCACCATTAATTACTCCATGCAGTTCAATACAATTTCTATGTCAAAATATATACTGTAAAAAAAATACAACAATGTCGAGAATTTTGTGATATTTTTTTTATTATTGAGGAACTATTTTCTAAACTGGACTTTATTAAGCTGCTACAGCAAGTAAGGACATGACAAATGGAAGTGTGTTGTTTTTTCTTTTCAAGTCGGGGTTATTCTTTCTTTATTTTTATTTTTTCTTCAACATTCTTGGTTTTTCTTTTATTTGAAATTTTTTCTTGGGGGAAGAGGTTCAAACTTGTTGGGGTTTTTTTTTCATCTTGAATTTTTTCTTTTCATCTTGAAATGTCTTTCTCTTTTTTTTGAGGGTGGGGGAGAGGTTCAAACTTGTTGAGTTTTGGGGGGGTTTTCATCTTTAATTGCATTTCTTTTTTCACATAGTTTTTCATTTCTTGGAATTTGTTCTCTTTTTTCTCTTCGTTTTTTTTTTTGTTCATGGGAGGGTTTATTCTTGTTATTTTTTGGTTGTTTTTCTTTTCATCATGAATTGCATTTCTTTTTTCATATACTTTTTCCTTTCTTGGAATTTTGTTTGTTTGTGGGGAGGAAAAAGATATCCATTCTTGATCTTTTTTGTTTTTGTTGGTGCTTTTCTTTTCATCTTGAATTGCCTTTCATTTTCTTTCATTCCCTCCCCCCCCCCCCCCCCCCCCCCATTCTTGTTTTTCTTGTTTTGGTTTTTTTCTTGTTGTTTCTATTCATTCTTGTCTGTTATTTTACATACCTGATTGACACCTTCGGGCAGGCCAAATCAACGGACCTTGTACCCTCGGGGCTCTTTTCAAACTTTCATTGGTCAGCTGGGTTTTCCTCCACTTAGCAGGGAGATCCAGCCACAGAGAACAAAGGTCGGGGAATTTTAATTGACTATCTCCAACAGAGGGACAGGTTTTTGGCAATGCAGATCTAAGGAGGGAGACAGTGTCCTCATTCAACCCATGGGATTATTTTTCCAGGCGAACATACTAGCTTTTTTATAGCTTGGAGATAAAGATCTTGGGGAAAATATTTCTTGACAGGTTAAAATCGGCAGTCGAATTGACATTTTATTGTCCTGATTTGATGGATGGGTGGTATGGAAATCTGCATTATTTGTTATGTGCTTTGGATACTTTGCGTTTCGGATAGAATTACGGTAATCATCTTGTTTTGCATAACTTGTTGTTACAAAATATAAATATGTTGTTACTGCATGCATGTAAATTTAAATTATGCTCAATTGAATTTAAAATCTTTAAAATCAACAAGCCACTTTGTTCAATCTGTGATTGATATATTAAATGTCATATCATTTATGTATTATCATGGATGTGAATAATGCATATGAGACACTGCTGTTGATTTGTGCTTGTGGTGGGGTTCTTCTTTCATTGAATAGACCAAAAATTTATTTTAGTTGTACAACTGTTCATGTTACCTAGACATGTACAGCGAAACCCCTCTAAACCAGACACCCTAGGGACCAGGTAAAATGTCCAGTGTTTAGAGGTATCCGGTTTAGAGAGGTTACGTTTTGTACTTATTTTTAAAAAGGGACTGTGAAAAATGTCCAGTTTTGGGGGAATTCCAGTTTACAGAGGGTCCAGTTTTGAGAGCTTTCACTGTATTTATTTACCTGTTCATATTTTACATGTACACTTGTATAACTCACACTGGCCTCGGTGGTGTAGTGGTTAGGCAATCGGTCTACAGGCTGGTAGGTACTGGGTTCGGATCCCAGTCGAGGCATGGGATTTTTAATCCAGATACCGACTCCAAACCCTGAGTGAGTGCTCCGCAAGGCTCAATGGGAAGGTGTAAACCACTTGCACTGACCAGTGATCCATAACTGGTTCAACAAAGGCCATGGTTTGTGCTATCCTGCCTGTGGGAAGCGCAAATAAAAGATCCCTTGCTGCTAATCAGAAGGAGTAGCCCATGTAGTGGCGACAGCGGGTTTCCTCTCAAAATCTGTGTCTGAGTCCATATAACCGTAAATAAAATGTTTTGAGTGTGTCGTTAAATAAAACATTTCTTTCTTTCTTTGTATATCTCACCTGTACAGGTACGTTGTATATATATTACCTGTACACTTGTATATCTCACCTGTACAGGTACATTGTATATATGTTACCTGTACACTTGTATATCTCACCTGTACAGGTACATTGTATATATGTTACCTGTACACTTGTATATCTCACCTGTACAGGTACATAGTATATATGTTACCTGTATACACACATATTTTACCTGTACACTTGTATATCTCACCTGTACAGGTATGTTGTATATATGTTACCTGTACACTTGTATATCTCACCTGTACAGGTACGTTGTATATATGTTACCTGTATACACACACATGTTTTACTTGTACATGTATTAATTTTACATTTACATGAATTTATTTTAACTGGATATGTATTTATCTATATATGTATGGGTATATTTTACCTTATCTATATAGATATAGAGTGAGTGTATTCATTTTACCTGTGTATATATTTCTTCTGTACAGATATTTATTTGATCTATACATATACGTATATTTTACCTACATATGTACAGATATTTATTTTACCTGTACAATTATATAAATAAATATATATATAATATAATATATATATATATATAGTTTACCTGTACAGATATATAAATATAAGGTTTACCTACATACAGATATTTATTTTACCTGTACCTGTATTTATGATATTGTAAATAATGATTTACAACAGTTCAAAGTGCCCATCTTCAGCCAGTAGTTTGATGTAGTATATCAAGTTATAACTGATGTCTGCTGCCTCACAAATCAAACCTTTCTTCTAGATGCAGGTTGCACTCTGTTCGTTTCTTTGATCTTGACGAGTTCTCATTTATTCACCTGTGTTATTAGCCCCAGGTGACAGGTGGACATGCGAACCTGTTGGTAGTAGGCTCGGGCTATCTATCTTTATTTACATTTTATCTCTATCATGATCCTATCGGTGACTTCAGAAAGTATTTACAATCTATGGACTCTGGCCATTTGGTCATAGTCATGTTGAGTTCTAGGCTAAAGTAAAGTAAGTTACACACACATGAATATTTTTCAGACAAGAAGCTGTGGTTTAAAAGAAAGGAATGTGTGTTTAATGACACCCGAGAACATTTTGAAATTGCATGTATAGCTATTTACTTTAGTATTAGCCATCATTCAAGGCTCCTTGCTGCATTAGGAAGAAATGTAGCAGGTTTCCTTTAATGAAAGAAATGTTCTATTTAATGACGCACTCGACACATTTTATTTATGGTTATATGGCATCAGACATATGGTTAAGCACCACACAGATATGGAGAGAGGAAACTCACTGTCGCCACTTCATGAGCTACTCTTCGATTAGCAGCAAGGGATCTTTTATATGCATCATCCCACAGACAGGATAGTACTTATCACAGCCTTTCTAACACCAGCTGTGGAGCACTGGTTGGAACGAGAAATAGCCCAATGAGCCCACCGATGGGGATTGATCCTAGTCCTTTGTTTACTACATGTCAGAAGTACTGTACCAAATGTCTTGACATTCAACAGCCAATGATTAATTAATCAATATACTCTACTGGTATCATTAAACAAAACTTCTTCATTCAAGGTTGATACGATATTTGATCTGTAGAGTGGTGCATTAAATGTCATTTTGTTTTTAAAATCTTGATCAGCAATATATTTCTAGTCAGTTGAAAATTGATTAGCATCTGCTATTTAAAGGCATATCGTCACAGACCACTGACCTATTTAATGGTCTAACAAAGTATTACCTGATCAAATATAATTTGATTTGTCCCTAAATGTATTTTATTCAGCCATCTTCATAAACACCATACCAGTTAGAAGGTGACATACAGCTGATACAGGTATTACTTTTACAATGGTCGTGGCAGTGATGGCATCAATTATTCCAAATTTTGAAAATATAATTCATGTAATCGAACATTTGGTTATCTCGGTAAAAAATGATGTGAACCAACTTCTGGTAATTTGAGATTTTGAAATATTTGTGCCCTAAAACAAACTTTAAAGGGATATACCCTAGTTCTTAAACACTAAGGCATATTTTTGACTATTAAATAAATAAATAAATAAATAAATAAAATTCTTTATTTTCAGAGGGTAAACACATTCAGTACAAGGTGACTGGTCTCCCATGAGGCCCTCTCTAATCTATACATGATATTATACATACATACATTCAAAGAAACAACATCAACATACATTTAATATGTATAGCATGAGGAACAATAGCACATATTATGAATATATAAATAATATTTCAATTTGTTAAGAAACTTGAGTCAGTGATAGCTCAATACATCATAATTATTTTAACAAACACAAAATCAACAACAAAGGTATATCTTAAAATTGATTATTATTTGAATAGTGCTTAAAATAACTGGATTTGAATGAGGCGAGGGATTGAGAATATTTTATCTTTGAAGGTAGTGTGTTCCACAGTTTAGCTCCCCTGCATGAAAAACTATGGCGATAAAATTCTGTTCTTGGTTTTAATTCATAAAGGTGATTATGTTGAGTTGACCTCAGATTTAAGGAGTGAATTTCTGAAGTTGTTTGAAACATTGTTTCTAGATATGATGGAGATAGTTTGTTGAGGACTTTGTAGACAAACTGGCAGGTTCTAAAGTCATAACCATTTTTGATAACTGAAATAATACTTTACTTAGATTTTATTGTTTAGATTATCAGTTTCCGTACATTCAAAGTGTTTTTGGTCATCCTGGTGTTTTTAATATCACAAAATGCATTTCTCATATTTATTTAAATGCACGTGTCTGAGAAGTAATAGTTGTGGAGTCGAATTTTAGTCTATATGTTTTTTTAGGGTATTTCACCATTTCAAAGAAAGAAAGAAAGAAGTGTTTTATTTAACGACGCACTCAACACATTTTATTTACGGTTATATGGCGTCAGACATATGGTTAAGGACCACACACATTTTTTTTTTTTAGAGGAAACCCGCTGTCGCCACATAGGCTACTCTTTTTTACGACAGGCAGCAAGGGATCTTTTATTTGCGCTCCCCACAGGCAGGATAGCACAAACCATGGCCTTTGTTGAACCAGTTATGGATCACTGGTCGGTGCAAGTGGTTTACACCTACCCACTGAGCCTTGCGGAGCACTCACTCAGGGTTTGGAGTCGGTATCTGGATTAAAAATCCCATGCCTCGACTGGGATCCGAACCCAGTACCTACCAGCCTGTAGACCGATGGCCTGCCACGACGCCACCGAGGCCGGTTTCACCATTTCAAAGTCACAATCTCGTGTTTCACTCAGTTGTAACTTTATCCAAACGTGTTACAGGTTTGTAGATTAACTATACTTAGTGTTAATTTTCACAGGTTGAATCTAGTCTGTCCCTTTAACATGTTTCTGTCTGTGGAAAAGGACCTTCCTTCCTCTATACTCTCGACCAAGTGTCAAAATAATATATGCTTGATACCAAATGGCTATAGTTTAAAATATGCTGACGTATCAGTGAACATATATTCCTTTCTTTTTCTCACATCATTTCGTCTAACACAGATTGAAAATAATGGTGGCACTGTGCGGTCCACCAAACTTGCCGACATTGTTCAAAGTGTCTGCAGTCATTATGGTAAAATGATATTTTAAGGTTCTGTGTAGGCTAATATTCCAAATTTACAATTCAACTGTCATAATTCCTCTACTTGTCTTGTCCCCAAAACATAATATAATGCTTCTTTTATCTCCTTTTGATTCTTTCTTTGTCCTGCTGAAAATGAGGTGGGTTTTTTTGTAGAGATTTTTTTTCTCTTTCTCCAAGTTTGACAAAATGTCAAGGTTTTGGTGGAAAGTATTCGATTGATTTTGTCCTGCATGTTTGTGTAATCTGTTCAGGATTGTTTGCTTCCCTCTGGGTCAACATATTACATAGTTTTAAGAGATCGTAAATATTTCTCAACATGAACTCTGTTTGTCGAGTGTTGATAGTTTTAATGTCGATGATACGTCCGATAGTTTGGCATGTCACCACAAGAAATTATAGGTGGATATTTCATGATGATTTCTAAGTAATATTTTGGGGGAGGGACAGACAGAGAGGGGGGCATGGAGAAAAAACAAAGAGAAGATATACGTAGACAGTAAGGCTGTGGAGAGGAGAGTGTGGTCTTTGAGAGAGAGAGAGGAGTGAGAAAGAAAGAAATACTGTTGGGTATTGGACAGAGGTGTGAAACACAGAGAATTAAGTGCTTGAGAAAAATATTCTCTCTCTCTCTCTCTCTCTCTCTCTCTCTCTTTCTCTCTCTCTTTTTCTCTCCCTCTCTTTCTCTCCATTCTCTTCCTATCCACCTCTCTCTCTCTCTCTCTCTCCCTTTTTCTTTCTCTCCCTCCCTCTCTCTTCCTTTCTCTTCCTCCCTCTTTCTCTCTCCCTCCCTTTCTCTTCCTATCCCCCCTCTCTCTCTCTCTCTCTCTCTCTCTCTCTCTCTCTCTCTCTCTCTCTCTCTCTCTCTCTCTCTCTCTCTCTCTCTCTCTCTCTCTCTCTCTCTCTCTCTCTCTCTCTCTCTCTCTTTTTTTCTCAATGCATGATTAAACGATCAATGTCTTTAACATAAGCTTTAAACATTTGACCATCGGTCTACAGGCTGGTAGGTGCAGGGTTCGGATCCCAGTCGAGGCATGGGATTTTTAATCCAGATACCGACTCCTAACCCTGAGCGAGTGCTCCGCAAGGCTCAATGGGTAGGTGTAAACCACTTGCACTGACCAGTGTTCCATAACTGGTTCAACAAAGGCCATGGTTTGTGCTATCCTGCCTGTGGGAAGTGCAAATAAAAGATCCCTTACTGCCTGTTGTAAAAGAGTAGCCTATGTGGCGACAGCGGGTTTCCTCTAAAAAAAACCAGTGTCAGAATGACCATATGTTTGACGTCCAATAGCCGATGATGAGATAAAAAATTAATGTGTTCTAGTGGCGTCGTTAAATAAAACAAACAAACTTTACTTTTTAAACATTCTTTTTTTTCATGTTTTTTCCCTCCCATGCTGTTAGTTGCACATTATTTTGTCAATACTTTTTCTGACATTTGCAGAAGAACACAATAAATACAAATTAAAAATTGATATTCAAATCTTCTAAGCTGGCAAAACCCCCCAACTCATTGCTATATGTAGATCAATACTGTTTCTTTGAAAAGACATTATTACTTTAGTCGCTTTAGGTTCGATTCTGTGTTAATATCCACGAGTAATTACGTAGTATATTGTATAGTAGCGCTATAAGTGACACACTGGTATAGTGTTGTGATTGATGAATTAGTTGAGACTTGTGTGTGATATAATAGATTATTTTCAGTAAAATACGAGCATCAGGTCATCTTTGTTCTCAGTGTCTGGGCGGGATGTAGCTCAGTGGTAAAGTGCTCGCGTGATGTGCAGTCAGTCTAGGATTGATCCCCATTGGTTGGCCCATTGGGCTATTTCTCATTCCAGTCAGTGTACCACGACTGGCCTATTAAAGGCTGTGATACATGTATGTGCTATCCTGTCTTATATATATATATATATATATATATATATATAAAAGATGTCTTACTAATGGAAAAATGTAGCGGGTTTTCTCTAAGAATATATTTTTAAAATTACCAAATGTCTGACATCTAATAGCTGATGCACGGGTTTAGAATCTTATAATAATCTGCCCTGTATATAAGTTTACAATTTTTTTTTTTTAATGTTAGCCATTTAAAATGTTTGGAAAACAGCGGACATAGGCAAGCATTAATTGAATAGGAAGATACACACAGTGTACATGCATGGTTAAAACTGGTCACTTAATCTGTGCAATTAAAGTCATATCCAATATTCCTGTGGGTCAGGACAGGCATGCTTGAATCTTTTGGTGGACGGAAGCCTGTGTGAAATGGTTGATTGGCTACAAGTCTGGTAGACACAGTCTGTCTGTGATTTGGTACAAGTCTGGTACAACACAGTCTGTGTGTGATTTGGTAGAAGTCTGGTACGACACAGTCTGTGTGTGATTTGGTACAAGTCTGGTACAACACAGTCTGTGTGTGATTTGGTACAAGTCTGGTACAACAGTCTGTGTGATTTGGTACAAGTCTGTGTGTGGTTTGGTACAAGTCTGGTACAACACAGTCTGTGTGTGATTTGGTACAAGTCTGGTACAACACAGTCTGTGTGTGATTTGGTACAAGTCTGGTACAACACAGTCTGTGTGTGATTTGGTACAAGTCTGGTATGACAGTATTTGAATGAAACAATATTTAAATGTTTAAAATGATATTCCAGCACATAAAACTTAATCCGCTATTGGGGTATACGTATGTGGAGGCAGGGAAGGAGAATCTATCGTTACAAAATTCCAACAGTTTTATGGATGTAAGAGTATCAAATTTGGTTTAAGGCGGAAACACAAGTAGTGTTTTGTTTTGACAGTCTGGTGTATTACTAGTTGAAGGTGTGCTAACAGGGTATGACAGGGATTAAATGAATTAATACATGAATGTTTAAAATGATACCCAAGCACATAAAAACTTAATCCACTATTGGGGTATACATATGTTTGTGTGGATGGAAAGGATACTATCATTACAAAAATTCAACAGTTTCGTGGATGGAATTAAGTGTCAAATTTGGTTTAAGTATAAGTACAAGAAGTGTTTTATTTTGACAGTCTAGGGTATTGCTGGTTGAAAGTGTGCTAACAGGGTATGACAGGGATTAAATGAATCAATACATGAATATTTAAATTGATAACCCGGCAAGTAAAAAACGTAATCTGCTATTGGGGTATACATATTGGGGGGGGGGGGGGGGGGGGGGGGGGGGGGATGAAACAGATGTTATCATTACAAAATTTAAACAGTTTTGTAGATGGAAGAATGTCAAATTTGGTTTAAATATAAATACAAGAAATGTTTTGTTTTGACAATCCAGGGTATAGCTGGTTGAAAGTGTGCTAACAGGATATAACTGGGATCTGGCACATATTGGTACAAAATTTCAACAGTTTTGTAGATGGAAGAATAAATACAAGAAGTGTTTTGTTTTGGCAGTCTAGGGTATTGCTGGTTGAAGGTTTGCTAACAAGGTATGACAGGGATTGCCGGTAAATGAATCAATACTTAAATGTTTAAAATGATACCCCAGACCATAAAACTCTATCCGCTATTGGGGTGTCAAACAAAGGTACGTATGTAGGGGGGAAAAGTATGTAGGGGGAAAAAAAGGATGCTATCGTTACAGAAATTCAACAGTTTTGTGGATGTAAGAGTGTCAAATTTGGTTTAAGCTGGGAACACAAGAAGCGTTTTGTTTTGACAGTCTGGTAAATTGCTGGTTGTGGGTGTGCTAACAACAGAGGGTTTATGTTCTGCCAGATTGGAGGCAAGATGATACGCGCGTGTCTTAGATAATGCTACACTCCGGCTTTGGTTCCATACTGCAGTTACTTACTACATGTATACAAACTTTCTTTTCAAGTGCAGATACCCTGTGTAGCTGGGCTGCATTATATAGTACAAGACTAAGCTTTGTTGGGGTTTTTTTTTACTGACATCACTAGAGCACATTGATTTATTAGTCATTGTCTATTGGAGGTCAATTTTGATGTATAGTCTTAGACAGGAAACTCTGCTACATTTTTGCAATATTAACAAGGGATCTTTTATATGCACTGGGGTGCAGGACGTATCCCGGTGGTGAAGCGCGGTCGGTCTAGGTTCGATCCCCATTGATGGGCTCATTGGGCTATTTCTCGTTCTAGCCAGTGCACCACGACTGATATATCAAAGGCTGTGGTATGTATTGTCCTGTCTGTGGGATGGTACATATACAAGTAAAAGATCCCTTGCTACTAATAGGAAAATGTAGAGGCTTTCTTCTCTAAGACTGTGAGATTTACTAAATGTGTGACATCCGATAGCTTATGATTAATAAATCAATGTGCTCTAGTGGTGTTGTTAAACAAAACAAACGTCTTCTTTTTTTATATGCACCATATTTTTGATGGACCAAAGCCTATGTAACTGTAAGATGGTTGATATAATTTGCTTTACACAAATACAAGATATTTTGGCAGTCTGCTATTTGCTATTTGTAGTTTTATTAACAAGGTATGACGGGTCTGGAATGCTTGAATTTGATACTGATATTGACAGCGATATTTTAAACAAGAAAATATATTGAATTTGTAACTTCAATCTGTTGGACGGAAATATCTTACAATAGCTGCAAACTCGTGACAGTCCCTTTAATTCTTTTGAACCATAGGCAGATTTAGGGGTGGGGCCCCCACCCCCCCCCTCCCCCCTTAAATTTTGTGAGTTATAATTTTATTATATATTAATTTTCTTTCTTTTTTTTACAATCCCCTCCAAATCTCCCCCTAGGTTCCATTGGCATTCCATCTCATGTCATTGCCCCCCCCCCCCATAAATAGATTTTCTGGATCCGCCACTGTGAACATTGAAGCAGGCAGGTATGTTATGAAAACCATTTAGATACCCAGCTTTGCAGGGTTCATTCAGAAAGCGAGAGCAATGTGTGGCTGTCTTATCAGGGACAAAAGTATTAGGACAGCTATAAAGAGAAAGTGCTGTTGTGTTCTCTGTGTCAGGCCTTTCTTCCGATAAGCATGACAGCTATGCGGATTAAACTATTGTCGATGGCTGCCAGCCGAAAAATGGTCAGTTGCTTTGCAAGGTATTTTCCGTTTCATTGTGTTGGGAGTTATCTGGAGTGCACAAATACGATGAAAGCATTTCTGTGCCTGTACCTTTAAAATTATAGGGTCAGTTTTGTAACTGTTTCGGCTCAAATTTATTACCTACAGCAATTTTGGAATGTTTTTTGCCACAGGTAAAATGCTCATCTTTGCCTGTACCTTTAAAATTATCTGGTCAATATTGTAACTGTTGGGGCTCAAATTTATTACCTACAGCAATTTTGGAATGCTTTTGGCACAGGCAAAATGCTCATCTTTGCGTGTACCTTTAAAATTATAGGGTCAGTATTATAACTGTTGGAGCTCAAATTCAAGAATTTATTAGCTACCCGGTACAGCAATTTTGGAATGTTTTTGCCACAGGTAAAATGCTCATTTGTGCCTGTACCTTTAAAATTATAGGGTCAGTTTTGTAACTGTTTCGGCTCAAATTTATTACCTTCAGCAATTTTGGAATGTTTTTTGCCACAGGTAAAATGCTCATCTTTGCCTGTACCTTTAAAATTATCTGGTCAATATTGTAACTGTTGGGGCTCAAATTTATTACCTACAGCAATTTTGGAATGTTTTTTGCCACAGGTAAAATGCTCATCTTTGCCTGTACCTTTAAAATTATAGGGTCAGTATTATAACTGTTGGAGCTCAAATTCAAGAATTGATTACCTACAACAGTTTTGGAATGTTTTTGCCACAGGTAAATATGCTCACCTACAAACATTTTTTAGCCTACCTATTGCGATTTTAAACCAGTATCTTTTGTGACAAATATAAAAACCAAAATGTATCATCAATGGATGGGAATAATTTGTATCCAATTGCAAAAAAAACAAATACCATCAGAAAAGCCCCTGATTTATAGCAGTTAATAGCACAACTATGGCAATTGTCATCATTAAGTTTGAACCCTTACAGAGGTGGATCCTGGGGGGGTGGGGTGATCCCCCTCCCTCCCTAAATTTTGCAACAGTTATAATATTATTTTATATTAATTTTCTTCTTTTTTTTACGATTCCCTCTAAACCTCCCCCAAAGTTCCATTGGCATTCAGCCTGATGTCATTGCCCCCCCCCCCCAAATGGATTTTCTGGATCTGCCACTGCCTTAAATATAATGTTAAAATGACACCATGTTATAAATGTATGTTTCATGACTTGGCAATACTTTTTTTTTCTATGAATTTATTATAAATGTTGTTTGTACAAATATTTCATTGCTAGTTATGTTTGCTTGGATGTAAAAGAAAATTATGCCATTAACTGTATGGTTTGTGTGAATTATTCTGTATTTACCTGTAAAAAAAAAAAAAAAAAAAAGAAGTAAATAATAGGATTGATAGCTATTGGTGGACTTGTGTAACGTGTTATCGTCCAGTCTACAGTAGCCATTTATTTTACATCATTGAACAGTTAACAGTTAGTTTGTTTTGTTTAACAACACCACTGGAGCTCTTTGATTTATGAATCATACACTACTGGATGTCAAACATGTGGTAATTCCAACACTTAGTCTTTGAAAACAGGGGCTGGATCTAGCCCAGTGGTAAAGCGTTCACTCGATGCGCGGTCGGTCTGGGATCAATCCCCGTCGGTGAGCCCATTGGGATATTTCTCGCTCCAGCCAGTGCACCACGACTGGTACATTAAAGGCTGTGGTATGTGCTATCCTGTCTATGGGATGGTGCATATAAAAGATCCCTTGCTGCTAATCGAAAAGAGTAGCCCATGAAGTGGCGACAGTGGGTTTCCTTCCTCAATATCTGTGTGGTCCATAACCATGTCTGACGCCATATAACCATAAATAAAATGTGTTGAGTGCGTTGTTAAATAAAACATTTCCTTCCTTCTTTAAAAACCTGTTATATTTTTTCATTTGTAGCAAGAGATTTATTATATGCACCATCCCAAAGACAGGATAGCACGTCTTTGATATACCAGTCGTGGTGCTCTGGTACAAACAAGAAATAGCCCAATGGTCCCACAACAATGGGGATTGATCCTAGACTAACTGCGCATTAAGCAAGCCCTTTACCACTGGGTTACACTTCTCTCTGCTTGGATATATTAACAAAATTATGTCCTTAATTGTATGGTTATGGTAATGCAATATATACAGATGGAAAGAAATAAAGGATCACACAGATAACAACAAGAAATAATGACTGCATTAAAAATCAATTCATATTGTCAGAAGCTGACTGGGAACATTATATAGGCAGTACATTCAACACTACAGACATTCAATCTCACATTACAACTTGGTATGAAATACAGACATTACTACGCTAGTAGTTAATTAAATTAGGTCTACAATTCGATGTGTTCCCTTATTTCTTTCCATCAGTATACTGTTCACCTGTTAAAAATATTTTTAAGTATCATGGGATTGATCAACCATTGGGGACTTATTGTCTAATATGCAGAACATAGCTGTTCATTTTGCATCATTGGAACTATGTCCTGGGGTTGGGGGAGGTTGTTAAAACAGCTCTTTCTATGTTCTAGCTCATTGCCATGACGTGGATGTTAATCATACCAAGAGCTGTTCTAGTGATAAGCTTTCTAATCTTTTGAACTTTGTAGTCTTCTTAGCCATCATCTGTTGTGTGCTTTTCTCACAGACAAGTTAAGTCAACACAGAACATTCTTTCAAGTGAATTTCTTTTGTATTTATTATATTTCATATTTCAAGCACAGATAAATTAAGTTAAAGACCATATTTTTAGTGATTTTTTTTATATAATTTATTTATTATATTTCATATTTCAAGCACATGCATGTTCAGTGTTGGTCATTCAATGCCCTAAATGTAGTAAAGACTTAATCGTCTTTGTATGACCTTTTTGTACTGATGTACCTATCCAGGTCTCGGATTTAAGAATTTGTTTTGGCAATTTTGAAAGTTTTTGTTGCAGGCTAAATACTCACCTAGAGTAATTTTAAACCAGTCATTTTTGCAACATATAAACACAAAATTAAAAACCAAAGATTATCCATTTTATTTCAACTTATTTTCGTTCTTATATCCAATTAAAGTTCAGGCATGCTGTCCTGGGCACACACCTCAACTATCTGGGCTGTCTGTCCAGGACAGTGGGTTAGTTAGTGGGAGAGAACAGGGTGTAATGGCCTTACACCTACCCACTGAGTTGTTAAAAAATGCTCTGGGTGGGAGCCGGTATCGGGTTGCGAACCCTGTACCTACCAGCCTTATGTCCGATGGCTTAACCACAATTCCAGCAAGGCTGGTAAGGATTATCCCAATATAATATTAATAATAATAATAGCAATAATTTTAATTCAGCAGCAAAAAACTACCATTGGTAAGGTTTCTCCTGTCTCACCGTAATCATGATCCCTGACTGGCATATCAAAGACCATGGTATGTGCTATCCTGTCTGTGGGGTGGTGCATATTAAAGATCCCTTGCTACTAGGGAAAAAATGTAGCAGGTTTCCTCTCTAAGAATATGAATGAATGAATGAATGAATGTTTGTTTAACAACACCCCAGCACAAAAATACATATCGGCTCTAAGAATATATGTCAAAATTACTAAATGTTTGACATCCAATAGCCGATGATTAATAAATCATTGTGCTCTAATGGTGTCATTTAACAAAACAAACTTTAAACTTGAACCTTAATTGGATATATGAATGAAAATAGCACTAAATGAATGAAATATTGCAGCTGTGGCAATTGTCGTCAGGGCCAACATTAATTTCAAGCCCTGCATGATATGTTTGCTATGAGCCGCAGGGAGCATGCTTCTTAAGTATACATGTGTATAGTGGTGCTAAATTAAACTTATTGATCAGGTTCCGAAAACACAAGATTAATTAAATTTCTTTTCTTTTTCTTTGCCTTCTAATTTGTTTGTCCAGCAATTAAATTTTCATAGACTTGATCCACACGTTTCTGATTGTATTAACCTGGCACAAACAGTGCCAGGTTAAAGTAAATGAAATGGATGAATGATTGGCTGGGTGGGTGGATGGATGAATGATTGGCTGGGTGGGTGGGTGGATGAATGATTGGCTGGGTGGGTGGATGGATGAATGATTGGCTGGGTGGGTGGGTGGATGGATGAATGATTGGCTGGGTGGGTGGGTGGATGGATGAATGATTGGCTGGGTGGGTGGGTGGATGGATGAATGATTGGCTGGGTGGGTGGGTGGATGAATTCGACGTAGCCCAGTGGTAAAGTGCTTGCCTGATGCGCTGTCGGTCTAGAATCAATCCCCATCTGTGGATTCACTGGCTATTTCTCATTCCAAGCAGTGCTTTCCTGTCTGTGGAAGGGGCGTAGCGTGAGCTGGACCTGGGGGGGTTCAAGTCGACCTTTTTCTATTTTGTTTTTGCACCACCAGAAACTCCATATGTATAAACCTGTATGTTTTAGTTCTGAAAGCAGACCATTTGCTTCCCCAGCCAACGCCCCTGCTGTGGGATGGTGCATATAAAAGATCTCTTGCTACTAATGGTAAAATGTAGCGGGTTTAATTCCTCTCTAAGTCTATATGTCAAAATTACCAAATGTTTCACATCCAATTTAGCCATTGTTTAATAAATCAGTGTGCTCTAGTGGTGTCATTAAAAAAGAAGGAAACAAAAGCTAACATTCCTTTCCATTCTAAATGTAGTTGCTGATAGAACAATGCACTGGGGTGTTGTTAAACTGACATTCCTTTCTTCTGATAACCTCTGATTAAACCAGGTGCTGTTAAACGAACATTCTCCTGTTTCCTCCATTTTCCCTGCACAAATCCATTTTCAGTGTCTTAAACCGTCAGGTTTAAAAAGCGTTCGCAGATTTGTGTTGTTTGTCTGTCTCGTCCATTTGTGTGACTTATCCACACAGCTTTTCACCAATCACTATTTGTATTTTTCAGGTGTCGAGGGGAAACTTCGGCCACTACGGCCATCGCAACCGTAACTGCTGATCCATCATGGTGACATAGCGCTGTCAGGATTACCGGGAAAATATTGTCGTAACTTGAATATGGTGTGACATGTTGAAGAAGATGTGCCATTGTTGTCTTCCTGCAGGAACGATTTGTCAGTGAGTGGTGCTGGGAATATTACTTGAACTGGAGTTACAGCACAAAGAGAATTGTAAATGTGAAGGGGGGAAAAAGTGCATCAATCGCTTTTTTGTTTAGGTTGTGCTACTGAAGTAAAAGTAAAACAAAAGTGAAAATTGTGAATGTGAAGAAGAGTGCTGCAATACTTGAGCAAGGCTTTGGTTTATTTTGTGCTACTGAAGTAAAATTAAAACAAAAGGACATTTGTGAATGTGAAAAAAGTGCTACAATACTTGAGAAAGGCTTTGATTTAGTTTGTGCTATTGAAGTAAAAGTAAAACTAAAGTGAAAATTGTGAATGTGAAAAAAGTGCTGCAATACTTGAGAAAGCTCATAATTTTGGTCTGTGCTGTTGACGCAGAATTCAGAAACAGAAAGACGTGGATGTAGAAAAAATTGTGGAAATACATGAAAAGGCATTGTTATTTCAATATCGTTATTTCATTTAAATGTTTTTTATGACATTTTAGGTCTTATTTAAAAACTGTTAACAAATATTTGTGAAACCAACAAATTTCTATTTAAAAAAAAAAATTATGTAAGGCTGAATAGCTTTTGATTGAAAACCAATGGAATCCATGCATTTCATTAAACCGATCTTTTGTGAGACGAGAGTGACGGAGAAGGGAGATAACTATGCAGCTATCGACACAGCCACAACCTCTTACTCGCCTGAACGTGACGAAACACGACCGCATATGGAATAAGGAACTATCCGATGGATTTTATGGTCTTAACATTAATAAGAATTCTTTGTTTTCACCACCTCTGAAGCATATTACTCCAGAAATTATCGAGGAATTGTGGGAAAAGTTTGATCCACTGGATTTACTAATCGATTTGGGTAGTGACAAAAGTGGTTCATCTAGCGATACCATGATTATGATGACCACAGAGGAAGAACGTAAAAATGAAGAAAGCATTAAAAATAGTTTCTTAGCGTTCGAACTCCGGAAGCATTCGAAACATCCGTTCTCTCAGGAATACAGCGTACAGTCTGGTAACCATAGTAACTATGAGCAATGCACAGCTGGCGAGTTTCGGTCGGGCCAGTGTTTGGATTATGATGTAAATGTGGACGAAGGTTACGGCACTGACAGCCGCACCAACACGACTGCATCACTGGCATCGCCATTGTCGTCTAGTTTGTCGTCGCTACTGACATCGGAGAGCTCTTCTAGTCAAGGCAGTTTGAAAAAAAACACGAGTCACGTGATGAACTTGAACTCGAGACCGCAGCAAATTCAAGGAAGCGGACGATTGGTCGTCGGCAACAAGCCAGCGATGGTTGCGAAAAAGAAAGCACAGCCCGTGGAAAAAAGTGACAATTCTTTAATGGAGAGATTACGAGCTCTAACCACCATTCAGGAAGAGGAATCATCGTCATCGGCAGCCGTCGATCAAGATTGGAATAACACGAGAAACAGTTCCGCAGGTTCATGTGCTGGCAGCAAGTATTCTGCTGATCAGTGCTTCAACAGCATTCAGGACGGGAATAATTTCCAAGGAATGGGGCAGGGTTATGTTAGGGAGGGGGTGTTCAGGGCAAAGCCCATACATGTTTCGTCCGATGTTGGAAATCGCCAAATACTGGATAACAGAATTTCTAATGGAAATAATCGTTCTTGGAATAGTTCAGACAATGTGTCGGATGATAATTATTTTAGCGAATCCAGTTATCCATTGGTGAACGGCATTGACCGTGATCAGAGAAGTGAAAATGTGAGTGGTGGTCACCGAGGTATTCTGAGGAACGGTAATTCTAGATCAGAAACCTCTCAAAGATGTTTACCGCATGATGTATCTTCCATACAACAGGACTTAAGACAGAAACCGAGTCGCATGATTTCCATGCCCAACTTAAATGCTCCTTTTGATCAAGCTGGCAACCATTTTGAAAATGG
Organism: Gigantopelta aegis; assembly: GCF_016097555.1. Classification (NCBI taxonomy): domain Eukaryota; kingdom Metazoa; phylum Mollusca; class Gastropoda; order Neomphalida; family Peltospiridae; genus Gigantopelta; species Gigantopelta aegis. The sequence goes on along the minus strand of NC_054713.1, from coordinate 15,528,002 downwards.
TGTCGACACGTCACATGTGCAGATGAGGCCGAAACCGTCAGGTATGTGTGCGCCCGCGCGACGGTCACAACGCCATTCCTGGGACTACTGTGATGTTAATTCTCTGAAAGGAAAATTCAGCGATACAGACAATCACAATTTGTCTGAGCGGATACCCGAGCCACCAAAACTGTCCAATCAGATTCGTGCTTCCTCCGAAATGTCGCTGAAATCAGGGAGACCGTTGTTTGCTGCATCGACCGATATTTATAGACTGTTTCAAGGTCAGAGTCATCCGGGAGGTTTTTCGCAGGTCAAATCGGCATCGCACCGTCATAGCTTTCACGCCATGCCATCGCAGTCATGGCAACCAAATGTTTCGGTTTCCGAGGTCAAGTCCCGATTGAGAGTGGCTTCTTTTGGTATGCAGTTGAACAGACCCAATGGTCCCGTCCCAGTTAAAGGAAATCATGACATTTACAATCATGTATCTGAGAGTTGTCTCCCTTGGGAAATGGCTTCCGGCAGCAAATCTTCCGACCAGTTTAAACACCGCTCCTTATCAGATGATAAGGATAAACTTTCTACTTTAGTATAGTGCTAGAGTTTTGGTGTTTTAATTATCACATTTATTTTAACAGAAACTTAATAATGTTACACAGGAAACATTTTGTTCAGTATCACTCAACATACGCAATTTTCAGAGATTGCCACACACTTCTAAAACATTCAACAGTAGTTGCTAATCAATTTTTAATTAACAACAAATATTTGTTAATCAAGACTTTGAAAGCAAAATGTTCCCTGTAAGAAAAGGTGAAAGCCATTTCAGCCTGTTTACTGTATTATTTTTATTTTAGTGGTTGCTGGTTGCCGACCAACTCTTGAATTTTAGTTTATTCTTCTTTTATTCAACATATTTAAAACGTTTTATCATTTATTAATGAAATACATTTGCCAAATTCAACTTTAATTAACATTTTGTAATTTGGCAAAGGATCAACAAGTTATATATATCATTATTAAAAAGTATAGCTTATACATGTGTGAAGGGTCCATGGAAATAACCTGTTATGTCACATTATTAATAAGGTGATTTTTTTATAATTTTGACGTTTACAACTCTGCAAACATGGAATATTTATTCCCAAGCATAATTTACCAAACTACTTTTAATGGCCTACCATAATTATAGGGTTTTATTTAGTGTGTCATTGTGACCTTGACATACACAACCATTATAATAATATCTGTTTTGATGTCATAGGTTATTCTTGTGGACCCCTCATGTATTGTCCACCCCAACATGTATGTCATAATCCTTGAAGTATATCAATTTGGAAAAAATTACCATCAAATTGATAGAATAAATTACTACATGAAGACAGCAATGTAAGTTTTCTTATACCCAGCAATCACAGAATAAATTTAAATAAATTTAGTTTGACTGTTTTTTTTCCCGAATTCTCAGCAACCACAAACATACCTCACCATTAAAACAACATGAAGAAGAATGATTAATTTCTCCCCGAACTTGGATCATGGGAAGCCATTAAAAATATTACCATGGTGATATTTATAAATTGACACGCTAAGGGGAGATAACAATGACTTCTTGAACTAGTCTAAAAGAAGTGATAAAGGATGAAAAGTGATAGCTCCCCTTGAATGGTAAGTTCTGCATAGAAGAAAAGTAAGTAAATGTAATTTGACTTTATTTGCATTAAATTCCAAATACACATATCTGTATTAGTCTTATTCAATTTACTGTACTAGCACAACAACTATGCTATACAACATAAATAAATACGTAACCCCAATTATCGCCAAAACAACCTATGTCTTGGTAAGGGCTATGGAACAGAGACAATATTACATTTTAATAAAATGTTTCACGTGGTACAAAAAGACAAAAAACCGAAACGTTTTGCAGAGCTCGTTAAAAGTACGTCCGCAATGGAGGACTTCAGAATTGAGAACAATGGTCTGCCCATGCACAGATATGGATATACAAGGGAAGACAATTCTGCAGTGGAGGAGATGACTCAGGTTGTATAGCATTGTTGTTGTGCTAGTACTAGGTAAGTATGAATAATAATAAAAATTTGAAACAAATTTTCTAAATCAAACATAATCAGGGCAGGCCTCTGAATATTGTAAGAGTGATAGGTTCGTTCACACGTCTCTCATATAAGTATAGTTGCGTAACCCTTTTTTTTTTCATTTGCAAATAGAATTTACTACATCATTTATGTGTTCATGATGGGTTACATAAAAACAAAATGGGTTACGCGAGTTCATTTTTGCTTTTAAACCCATAAATGGTTTACTCAAATTTCTAGAATGGTCCTAATATATTCTATTTATTTGTGATGTTACAGACTCATATCCTGAGGTTTTAGGGTGCAGTAAATAACATGTAACAAAATTTTATGTTAAAATTTTGATTTTCTCATCCACCTCTTCCACCACTTCTTCCCTATGTGAAAATGTTTTAAACCACCCAACCCCCACAAAGTCCATGCCATAACTCATTGATTTGCCAGTTTAATTATGAGGTCTTTATTTACACAGCAGTTGCATTATCCAATGAAATTCTAATGTTTATTTTTAAAATACATATTCATGTGTATCTATAGATTGAGTAATTTATTATTTTAGCACAGTAGTTAATTAACTTGTGACCAATATTATAACCTTTGTAACCCATCACATTCATCAACCGATATTTTCAAGATTGTAAGGCCCAAGCTTCAACTTTCCATTGTGGAGAAAATATATATATATATATATTATTTAATTTCAGCTTGAGCATACATATACATTGTATTATCTTTCATATATACAACATTCAGTTCTCTGAAAATGGCAAAAACAATAGATTCATTTACACAAGCCTGGTCTTGTGTAACCCAGTTTTCATTTGCATATTAAGTTTATGACATCATTAACATGTTCATAACGGATACTACAGAAAGGATTGGGTTACCTAAAATTATTAGCGTAACCGGGATTACTAATTTATAAATGGTTTCTACAAATTTTTAATTCTCAGAGGCATGAACATTTACTCATTTGAAAACAGAGTTACAAAACCCCCATGTCTACCAGGTTATATCATATGTTATACAATTTGGTGATTTTTTAAAGGGACACACCCTAGTTTTTAAACATTAAGGCATAATTTTTACTATTATAGCCATTTTTGATACTGAAATCATTTTTTACTTAGATTATATGGTTTAGATTATCAATTTGCATAAATTTAAAGTGTTTTTGGTCATCCTTGTGTTTTTAATATCACAAAATGCATTTCTCATATTTTTTTTAATGCATGTGCATCTGAGAAGTAACAGTTATGGAGTCGAGTTTTAGTCTTATTTTTAGAGGGTATTTCACCATTTCAAAGTCACTGACTCATGTTTCACTCAATTGTAACTTTATCCAAATGTGTTACAGGTTCGTAGATTAACTAAATTTTGTGTTAATTATCACAGGTTGAAACTAGGCTCTGTCCCTTTAAAAGGTTTTTATCTTGGTTACTTCTTACCCACCAGTTTTCTGTTTTCTTTGGTGCATTATTGCTACATGTATATGTAATTAAACTTGTATATCAGTTTGATATTTGTTGCTTTATGGTTTATATTTTTATGAAAACTGTTTTTACGCAATTATTTTTTTTATATATATTTTAACTTTGCCCGTTAAATAATTTTAATTTTACTTGAAATTAATGGGCAATGTAATCGATTACAATTTTAATGTTAATCAGTGTACCATTACAGCAGAAACATATGAGTTGACCTATATTTATTAAATTGTTAGTGTATTATGATGTTTATGTATATATACATGTATTTTATTTATCACATTTGTGGATATTGACTTTTCATGTATATATTCATTACTAACAATATACATTAGTTTCCATTAATATGTATATTTACTATCATTCTCGATAAATTGGCCTGTACAGTCAAGCCTGTCGAAAAATTTCGAAAAATGGGCAGATTATTGGGGGGGGGGGGGGGGGGGGGGGGGATCTAGCTGTGGCCCTGTCCCTTTAAGGTGTGTTTTCTTGTACAACTTTTGTAGATGTGAATCGTAAAATGTGAACCCCAAAATCGTAATTACATGTTTGGGTATTATAAGTTATATAAACATCATAGTAATTTGTGTTTAAAAAAGTCACTAGCCCTAACAGAAAGAAAAAAAGAAAGAAATGTTTTATTTAACGACACACTCAACACATTTTATTTACTATATGGCGTCAGACATATGGTTAAGGACCACACAGATATTGAGAGAGGAAACCGGCTGTCGCCACATTATGGACTACTCTTTTCGATTAGCAGTAAGGGATCTTTTATATGCTCTATCCCATAGACAAGGTAGTACATACCACGGCCTTTGATATACCAGTCATGGTGCACTGGCTGGAACAAAAAACAGCCCAATGGGCCCACCGACGGGGTAGCCCTAACAGATGCTTTGGCTAATCTGCTAGTCCAGACCATAAATTCACTAGCCGGGACCGACGGATAATGGATTTTTTTAACCCTGGTAATTAGAACATGTTCTATTCCCTACTACAAATTGTGAGCTCCCAGCCAATTAAATCACATTAAAGTACGCCCTTTAAGAATTATGTCCTTTCATTTTTTATTTTTTTTGGACAAATATTTCAAAATGGTTGGATTTCTTTGCAGGGGTCAAAAAAATGCAATCCTGGTCGGTTTTAGCCAGTCAGCATCACCATGGGCCAGGACATAATTTTTGCCAGTTGTGGATCACTGGTCAGTGTTTAGGTATTTAATGCATGTATATTCTTTATTCACACAGGTGGTTGCTATTGAAGATGGCCTTAATAGACAGGGTTGACTGTACATGCAGTTTTTAACCATTGCTATGGATATGTATTTGTCACAAAGTACCTCACATGATTTTTAACAAAAATATTTAGGTCACCTAAGCCAAAGTCTCACATGACCTATTGCAATCTGTTTTTGTCCCGTGTCATCAGTTGTGATTAAACTTTTCATAGTTCTGACTTCTCCAAAACTACTTGACCGATTTCAGTCAAATTTTGTGGAAAGCTTCCTTGATATATGGATAAACAGAAACAAATTTGTGTATTTGGTTATTTTGACACACCAACCCACCCCTCACACCCGCCCCACCCACAGTGGGTGATCTGCTTGAAAGGAATGTACACGAAGTGTATATTTCAAGTCATGTATTGGTGATTTCCCTAGAAATTAGGCAAGGCATGGTAGACCAAACACTTTTGGGGCATTTTCACCATTTTGTGGGGCACTTGTATTTCATTAAAAATAGACAAAAATTAATTAAAATAAACATTAATGTTATTTATGTGTTTGCTTTAATAAATGAATGGAAAAAGATATAAAAGGCATATTTTATTAATTAATAATACCTTTTGGGGTATTTTATAAAGGCTATTTTAGAATTAATTATTGAAAAAGGCTTCTTTAATATCAGGGCAGCATGGTGCTGGTTACGGCAAGATGGCACTAGACTACGGAGGCATGGTGCCGCACCATGCTAAAACAAGCTAGGGAAAACACTAATGTATGTATTTACCTTTAGTAGGTCAACTACCATACTGCACAACAAAAGAAACGCAGATATTTTTTATATATTTGTTTCCATAAATAAACTGTCAAAATTGGCCCAAAACAAATTACACAAGACATTGATCATTTTAGACCGGCCTCGGTGGCACAGTGGTTAAGCCATCAGACTACAGGTTGGTAGGTACAGGGTTCACAGCCCGGTACCGGCTCCAACCCAGAGCGAGTTCTTAAGGGCTCAATGGGTAGGTGTAACCCTCTTATCTTTTACTAACCATAACCAACTAACAACTAACCCATTGTCTTGGACAGACAGCCCAGATAGCTGAGGTGTGTGCCCAGGACAGTGTGATTGAATTGGATATAAGCACAAAAATAAGAAAATGGAAATGATAATTTTAATAGACACAAGAATGAATTGGGCCAAATTAAAAATATTTAAAATAAATTTGAGAAAACTTAAATAAGATTCAGGTTTCTTTTACTGTTTGGTATATTTTGATCGATACACACATATTGTGATATCTTGTTGTGGAATTTAGGTTTCTTTTGTTTGGTATATTTTGATCGATACACACATCTTGTGATATCTTGCTGTGGAATTCAGGTTCCACAGAAGTAGCTGTTGTCAACATATTATGTTTAGACTTGTTACTCTTTCTTTGATTTCTTCATTTACTATATGTATATAAATATTATGTAAATATATTCATGTATATATTTAAATTCTAATTCACTGGCGAGAATGGCACTTGTTTGCCAGGCAGCAATATTAAAGTACATTTACCAACCTATTGTTGTTATTGTTTTGTTTTGTTTTGTTTTGTTATAGTTTTGGGGGAGATGTGGGAGCAGGTTTGTTTTGTTTTGGGGGGGTTTCAATTCTTTTTATCCAGTTGTGCTTTAATTTCTTCCTCTTTTTTTTTTTGAAGTATTAGTTTGCAATAAACAGCAGAAGACATTCTCATTGAAAATTCAGTGCAAGGAGAAATGTTGAATTAAAAAAGGGTGTTTTTTTTGTTTAACAACACCACTAGATCACATTGATTAATTAATCATCAGCTATTTGATGTCAAACATATGGTAATTCTAACTCCTAGTCATCAGAGGAAACTTGCTACATTTTTTTCTAATGCAGCAAGGGATCTTTTATATGCATTTCGCACAGGCAGGAAAGAAACATACCACGGCCTTTGACCAGTTGTGGTGCACTGGTTGGAACAAGGAAAAAAAAACAATCAATTGAATGGATCCACCGAGGTGGTTCAATCCTGCTACACAAGCGCTTCAAGCGAGCACTCAACCAACTGAGCTAAATTCCGCCCCTGATTAGATAATAAGAGAGGAAACTGACTCCCCACACATTGGACTACAATTTCCAATTGGCAGCAAGAGATCTTTAATATGTAGTGTGCCACAGACAGAATAGTACATACCATGGAGTTTGTTAAAGGGACATTCCTGAGTTTGCTGCACTTTTTAAGATGTTACTGACTAAAATACTTTTTAACGATTGTAATTAAATATCAAATATATTTTTCTGCATAAAATATCAGTGGCTGTATATTAAACGTGTTTCTGATCATTCTAATATTTGTACTAGGTTAAATTTCATTTCATTTCCAAAAATATAATTTTTTCGTACGTACAAAATTATTTGAAGACAAAATTCAGTTTGGGATTCTTACAAATATTAAGGTGACCAGAAACACATTCAATATACAGACACTGGTATTCTAAACCAGAAGATATGTTTAATTATATAAGTTTAATCGTAGAAATATTTTATTAGTCTGAAACATCTTACAATGCAGCAAACTCAGGAATGTCCCATTAAAGTAGCGGAGCAGTGGCTTGAACGAGAAATAGATCGATGGGCCCCACTGATGGGGATCAATCTTAGACCAACTGCGCATCAGACGAGCACATTACCACTGGCCTATGTCCTGTCCGGGATGCACATAAACTAACCCAATCTACAAATAAAAAGGCTGTTTACCACACCTCAACCTTGGCACATGGTAAACTGCATATTATGGTTATTTACATTGACATAGGGCTTCCATTTTTGTTGGGGGATTCAGGCTGGCTTTTGTCCGAATTAGACGAAAATGCCTGAATCTGGATAACAACATTACTACCAAACGGCTATATAGGGGTTGCAAATGAATCGCTACACATTTTTACATAGATTACAAATAATTTTGAGCGTAGAATGATTTAAATACATGGTAAAAAAGGTCTCGGGCTAGCACATTTCCCCCATATATGTCTAATTTTTTCCCAAATTTAAGGTTTTGCTACAGCTCTAGGATGGGGGGGGGGGGGGGGGGGAGTTGCCTCCCTGCCCTGCTGTCTCGTACATTTAGGTTCAAGAGAGATGAAACCTTCTGTTGCCACATAAGGTATTGTGGTCAAAATATTGGGAAATCTTAATTTGCAATAGGACAGTATATACCATAATCTTTGGTGTCCTACTCAAGAGGTGCAGGTTGGGGGAGGGGGTGAAAATCGGTCCATTGAGGGGGTTTGTTACGTTGACCTAAGCACATCTCTAGAGCTACTGATTGACTTAGATTCTACTCGCATAACAAAGAGTAAAGTTTGGTTTGTTTAACGACATCACTAGAGCCCATTGATTCATTAATCATCGGCTATTTGATGTGAAACATTTGGTAATTCTGACATATAGTCATCAGAGGAAACCCACTACATTTTTTTTCTAATGCAGCAAGGGATCTTTTATATGCACCATCCAACAGAAAGGATAGCACATATCACTGCCTTTGATACACCACTCGTGGTGCACTGGCTGAAACGAGAAATGGCCCAATGGGCCAACCGATGGGGATCAATCCCAAACCGATCGCGCATCAAGTGAGCACTTTACCCCTGGGCTATGGTCCCGCCCCAAATATTACCATACAAAGAAAGACAGTTACACCATACAGCGAGAGTGGGAGACCCAGACATAATATATACACTGGACTAAAAAAAAATGTAGATGGTATGCTTATTTGGTCATCTTGGCTTGATCACAAAACCTTCATCAGGAAGATACTAGTTTTACAACACCTTAGAAAATTTGTAACTATGGTGACACATTGACAGTTTAAAATCAGAAAGGAAAGAAAGAAAGGAATGTTTTATTTAACAATGCACTCAACACATTTTATTTACGGTTATACGGCGTCAGACATGGTTAAGGACCACACAGATATTGAGAGAGGAAACCCACTGTCGCCACTTCATGGGCTACTCTTTTCAATTAGCAGCAAGGGATCTTTTATACGCACCATCCCACAGACAGGGTAGTACATACCACGGCCTTTGATATACCAGTTATGGTGCACTGGCTGGAATGAGAAATAGCCCAATGGGCCCACCGACAGGGATCAATCCCACATTGACTGCACATCGAGCGAGCACCTTACCACTGGGCTACGTCCTGCCCCAATCAGAAAGGAAATCTGCTTCCTCCTAAATTTTGCGACAGTTATATTTTTATTACACATTTTAGAGTTTTTTGTTTTTTTACTTTGAACCAACATGTCATTGGGGGAGGGGGGGGGCGTAAATGAATTCTCTGGACTATTATTAAAGAGCATCAAGTGATCTTTTATGTGTGTTGTTTCTACAGACAGGATAGCACATACCATCACTGGAGTAGCCAGAATTTTATACTGGAGATGCACTGATATTAATAGTCGTGTTATAGGATAATAGACAAATATAAAACGTTATGGCGGGGGAAGGTGTGATGGGGGGGGGGGGGCGCTATGCCAGTGCATACTATGGTCTTTGATATACAAGTCACTAGAGACTGGAAAATACCAGTGTTCATCTATCATATATATCAAACGAGCACCGTACCTCTGGCCTAAATGCCACCTAACATGCACCAGTTTCCCTATATATGTAAAAAATACGCTGTAGGCCTACCAATTGTAAAACATAATAAAATTTATATTTAATTACACACTCAACACATTTTTATTTATGGCTATATGGTATCATATATATGTGGTATGGGCGGGATGTAACCCAGTGGTAAAGGCTCGCTTGATGCACGGTCGGTTTGGGATCGATCCCTGTCGGTGTGCCAGTTGGGCTATTTCTCATTCCAGGTAGTCCACCACGAGTGGTATATCAAAGGCCGTTGTGTGTGCTATCCTGCCTATGGGGTGGTGCATATTAAATATCCTTTGTTACTAATGGAAAAATGTAACGGGTTTCCTCTCTGAGACTATATGTCAAACTTATCAAATGTTTGACATCCAATAGCCGATGATTAATAAATCAATGTGCTCTAGTGGGTTAAAGAAAATAAACTTTTAAGGACATACATAATGAGAAGGGTAAACCGCTGGTGTCATGCCTTTGCTAACCCTTTTTGTTAGCGGGTCTCGGTGGTGTCGTGGTTGAGTCATCAGACATAAGGCTGGTAGGTATTGGGTTCACAGCCCGGTACCGGTTCCCACGCGGAGCGAGTTTTCACGACTTAATGGGTAGGGGTAAAACCACTACACCCCCTTTTCTCTTACTAACCACTAACTAACAACTGTCCTGGACAGACAGCCCAGATAGTTGAGGTGTGTGTCTAGGAAAGCGTGCTTGAACCTTAATTGGATATAAGCACGAAAAATAAGTTTAATGAAAAATTGTTTAGCAACAGACTACAAAATGTTGATGACGACTCAGTTTATTATGTCGTTTTTCATTTGTAAAATAAATGGTGACTCAGTTTACTAAGACATTTTGTAATAGCAAGAGTTTAATGACAGTTATTTGAAAACATGGTTGGATATAATTTCGATTACTCTATTTTTTTTTTTTGTTGGGTTGTTTTTCTGTTTTGTTTTGGGGGCTTTGTTGATAAATTAAGGGGGGGGGGGGGGGGGGGGAGGGGAGGGGACAAAAAAAAACCGGGTATAGTTTGAGTTTAAAACACGTACATGCACATTCAGGGAGACACGCCCACAAACGGCTTAAAACATCCATGGCCACGCCCATGTGTCCAAAGCCAACCAATCGATGTTGCGTATTTTCACAACATCTAACTCGGCAGCAGTGATACTATATATCCGATATCGTGCAGAAACCTTTTCGCAAAGAAGGACTACCTATATAAACGTTCCACAAAACGGCGATATATACTGAACAAAAAAAGAAACTTCCGATTTGTACATATAGTATTTGTTGTGTTAAAGAATTCATTGTGTAATGAAATTATATAGGTAGTATTAGCCTTGAGCTGTATTATCAGGATTCATGAATTTTATCGATTATTTTTGCACTGTTAATCGTCGACATCGTGAAATTCAATTTGCACGTGCATGCATGGTTCTACATGTCCCGTGTAGTATTCAGTCAATTTGTTTTACTTGTCTTACTGACATTGTTGTCAAGTGAACGAAAACGCTTCAAAATGTGTTAAAAAATTAACGTTTTTTACATTAAAGCATTTTTAGTATGCCAAGAATACCCAATAATTTACGCGAACGGGCGATTGGCATGCTTGATGCTGGCATGTCGACAGAAGACGTTACGAGGCATGTTGGGAGTTTTAGTCGAGCGATACGAAATCTCTGCGTAAGATTTCGAACGACAGGAAGCACCAACGACTTGCCACGCCGTGGACGTCCGCGTGTTACAACGCGTGGTCAAGACAGCTATATCATGAACACGCATTTGCGCAATCGATTCCAAACTGCCACTGCTACTGCTGCTAACACACCTGGGCTTCATAATAACCGAATCAGTGGGCAAACTGTTCGTAATCGTCTGCGGGAGAACAGTTTACATGCACGACGTCCTTACGTCGGATGCGTTTTAACGCAACGTCATCGTCTAAATCGTCTTAATTGGGCACGTGTACACACTCGTTGGATACGGCGACGCTGGAATACCGTTCTTTTTTCGGATGAATCCAGATTTTCTTTACAACGTGGTGATGGCAGGGTGCGCGTCTACCGTAGGAGAAATGAACGCTATGCTGACTGTTGTGTTCTTGAACGAGATCGTTTCGGGGGTGGGGGTTCTGTCATGGTCTGTGCAGCCATTGCCCATGGTTATCGTTCACCACTAGTCGTCAATGATGGCAATTTAAATGCTCAACGTTACCGCGATGACATTCTCGCTCATCACGTCATTCCTCTGTTCCATAACAACGCCAACATCTCGATTTTTCAGCATGATAATGCCACCTCTCATATAGCTAGAGACACTGTAAATTTTCTTAGGACAAATAACATTGATTTCATTGATGATTGGCCCGCTAAAAGTCCTGATCTCAACCCCATCGAGCATGTCTGGGATAGTCTGGACAGACGATTGAGGCGTCGTCCCAACCCACCCGCTAACGTCAACGAACTTCGTCAAGCGCTCATTCAGGAATGGAACAATATTCCACAGGCAGAAATCAACACTTTAGTCAATTCTATGCGCCTGCGATGCACTGCAGTGGTCAATTCAAGAGGTGATCATACCCGTTATTAAGTGGGTGGGGTTTTTTTTAACCCCTACCACACTTGGTCAAAATTTCTCCCAGTTTCTGTTAACCTATGGCCATGATTTTTGCACCAAACGATGCATCGTGGAACACTCTTTAAACGCATATATAACAATTATTCCCCCGGTTTGTTTTCATCAAGTTATGTTCAAGCAAAGTTAGCGGAAGTTTCTTATTTTGTTCAGTATATAACAACACGTTGACATTTCATCAAATACGGTAGCCACTTAGGGCTTCTATTTGTGTATTCCTTCTACCTTCATAATCATGACCTGTACGAAATATACACAAAATGCTCCTTATTTTCAAAACGTGCGGGGAGAGGGGTCAAATTCTACTCCACTGTTTAAAGTAAAATTAATACATATACAGCATTTCTGAAACCAGTCGTATATGCATCAATCAAAAGTTGTGGTATGTGCTGTCAACTATGCTGTAAAATGCGATGGCAGTGGATTTCTTCTCGGTTACTTGCAGGTTTCGGACCCCGGACCGGGCTGAACAGTATAGGGCCTCCACGAGTCCGAAATATTCCACGAGTCCAAAATATTGGAAACGAGTACTCGAGGGTCAAACTCCACCAGGACTCGAGTACCCGACACACGAGATGATAATGAAACTATAAGAATAAAGTATAATAGCATTATGCATCTTCATTCCAGCGCTGAACCAGAATGCCAAATCATGCCATTGCATTGCATTTAGGAAACGGTTGATACGTTCAGTATTGCGACGGACGGCCAGATTCAAAAGAGAAACCAGCGCATGATCATATAGACCTAATAATTTATTGTGTAGCTTGTATTGCTGATTAGTTACTGTTGAAGTTAATGTCCTACATTGTCTCACTTGCACGGGAATTTGCGCCCAATTACAGCTTAACTTAACTTATAACTAGTTTAACGTGCCCATATACCACTAGGGTGGTTTCGAACACGCCCATCCCGAGTCCGACCTCTAATAAGATCGGGTAAAAATGGGCAGAATTTTGAATAAAAAAAAGAAAAAGGTTACAAGCCAAAAAAAAAAAAATTGACTGCTCGGCCGAATATTTATATAATTTGGACAGTCCAAAATTAAAATAAGAGAAAGAAGAGAGGATCGGACTATTTAGTAATATTTAAAAAAAAAAAAAGTAATTCCGACATAACATTTTGAACGCAGATCTAGAAGTTTAAAGTCCGATCGATATGTCCACGCGAGTGGCCTCGTTACGGCCGTTTGGGTGCACAGCTTAAAGGGACGAGATGGGTTGCATCCCGTCAAGAAAACCCCTAGATTGACAGTCGATAGACGTTGAAGGTGTAGTGCTGTGCTGAAATACAGATCTTGAGAAGCCGGATCCGCCTAAACGAGAGAGTATCAGACTAGGGTATAGTCCAGTCGTCATGGGTTGGTATAGTGGTGCGGACGGGCCCGACTCCGGAGGATACGAGATGGTATCACTATAAAGCAAGGTAAAGTCTAGAAAAAGAGTAGTAGGGGCCGACCCCGCTTCCTATTTCTTCTTAGAGTGGGGCGGTCAATCTTCCAGTGCTGCTAGGACAGGCTTGGACATGTAGAGACTAAACGCGAACAACCCTGGCGTTCTGCAGAATGGCCGTCATACGAGTCACGAAAAAAACAAGTCGACAGTCAGACGGAGAAATGACGTGGAGGCAAGGAATCTCGCTAAAAAAGAATCCAACCTGGTGGTGCAGGCTGTCGAAACGAGAAGCGTTCCAGCGTTCAATCAGTTCCAATGGCCGCATACATCCCAGTAGAAAACTTCATTTCGCTGACAAAAACAACGAAATGAAGGACCCCAAGTCGAGCACACAAAAGCACATGCAGTGTGCACAAGCGAAACAAACACGTCTTACCGCGTGGAGCTCCAGACTGGGAATGCCCAATTACAGGCGTCCGCCTTAACAACTTGCTATGAAAAAGTTTGTTTTGTTTAACGACGCCACTAGAGCACATTGATTTATTAATCATCGGCCATTGGTCATAGAGAGAAAACCCGCTACATTGTTTTCCATTAGTAGCAAAGGATATTTTATATGCACCATCCCACAGACAGGATAGCACATATCACAGTCTTTGATATACCAGTCGTGGTGCACTGGCTGGAACGAAAAATAGGCCAATGAGCCCACCTACGGAGATCGATCCCAAACCGACCGTGCATCAAGCGAGCGCTTTACCATAGGACTGCCTCCCGCCCCTAACTTGCTCTGAATGCGCAAGTTAAATATTTTGACCTTGAAATTGGATTTATTTTCACACTAACCACTACAGCAGTGCCATCTATAGTCTACTAAAATTAATGCTGCGCCACCTCAAATAATATTCTGATTCACCATGACATTTTGGGTCCAAATGTGAAGAAACCTGTACCAACGGATGTTTTGTTTAACGACATCACTAGAGCACATTGATTTATTAATCATCGGATATTGGATGTAAAAAAATTGGTAATTCGAACAAGTATAGCTACATTAGCAGCAAGGGATCTTTTATATGCACTTTCCTCACAGACAGGAAAGCACATACCACGGCCTTTGACCAGTTGTGGTGTACTGGTTGGAACGAGAAAAAAACAACCATTTCAATGGATCCACCGAGGTGGTTCGATCCTGCGACGCAAGCACCTCAAGCGAGCATCCAAATGACTGAGCTAAATCCCGCCCCAAACGTGTACCAAGGCAAATGAGGGAGAACCGTGGCCAGTAAAAACGGCAGATGGAATAAATATATATATATATATATATATATACTCTTCAAAAGAAGAAACGCAAAACCACATTGTCGTAACATTTGGAGAATTGATTTAATTATTGAATGGTGAGTCCGATAATTACCAAATGTTGCAGGATTGTTCACAATTCACTCTAGTCCATTGTGAGTAAGTGATAGGACACACCACCAAGGTCAAGGTCATCTGGAGTCAATACCGGGTGTGGCCTCCGCGTGTGTTGACAACTGCCTGGCACCGCCTGCCCATTGAAGCAACCAGAGTACGGATGACGTCCCGGGGGATGGTGGCCCACTCGGCCTGCAAGGCTGCTGCCAGCTCGGGCAGGGTCTGGGGCTGTGGTTGTCGCTGTCGGAGGCGTCGGTCCAACTTGTCCCATAGATGCTCAATTGGGTTCAAATCCGGTGATATCGATGGCCAAGGAAGGACATTAATGTTGTTGTTCTGTAGAAAAGCCGTTGTGAGACGTGCTGTGTGAGGCCTGGCGTTGTCATGTTGGAACACTGCGTTGGCGTTGGCCATAACTGGAACGATGTGTGGCCGGAGGATCTGGTCAATGTAGCCCTGTGCATTCAGGTTGCCCTGCACGTGGACCAGGTCAGTTCTGCCAGTGTGTGAGATGGCTGCCCACACCATGACACTACCCCCGCCGAATCTGTCCACTTCCTGCACGCAGTTTGCCGCATAACGTTCACCACGACGCCTATACACGCGACATCTTCCATCATGACGTCGGAGCAGAAATCGGGACTCGTCACTGAACCACACCTGTCTCCATCGCAGTTGAGGCCATTGTCGATGAATCTGGCACCACTGCAGTCGGAGTCGACGGTGTTGTGGTGTTAAGATGACACCTCGAACTGGACGTCTGGCACGAATTCCTACCTCACGTAGGCGGTTCCGTACGGTCTGGTCGGATATCCTGCGCAAACCTGGTATTGCTGCGGCTGTGGAGGTGGCAGTAGTCAATCGTTCCCGAAGGTGGCGTACCCGGATGTAGCGGTCCTGCCCGGGGGTAGTGACCCGTGGTCGACCGGATCTAGGGAGGTCACGTGTTGATCCATGTTGCTGGTAACGGTCCCACAGTCTGGAGATGGTGCTTGGGGACACATGGAATGCCCTGGCAACGGCCGTTCTGGATTCGCCTGCGTCTAGTCGGCCGATGGCATTGTTTCTCTGCGGTTCACTGAGACGTGGCATGTCCTGGATTGTCAACTGTCGGCCAGATACAGAGGCCAGGCAAGCGAACACCCTGCACTTTTATACTGTCGGTGTTCATGTTGCACGTGCAGACAACGCACGTGCAGTGGTGACATGGTTTGCACGTGGCTGCGTTTTTGCGAATATTCACATTTTGGAACTTTATTGTACAGTAGCTGCGTTTTATCGAATGTAACCGTGGGAATGTGTTTGGGACATGCAATGACCTTATATTCACAAAGCATGAACCGGTAGGAAACATAAAATCGGAGTTATAACCCATTTGTACCCTTTTGCGTTTCTTTTTTTGAAGAGTATATATATATATATATATATAATAATAATAATAATAATAATAATAATATAATAATAATAATAATAATAATAATAAAAATAATAATAATACTAACAACGCATCACTGCAATCTATATATTGGGGGACTTATAGATACTTTATTAAAGTGCCTATATCCAAAAGAGCTTCGTGCACGTTGGGGGCCTTAATTTATAGCTCTTGGGTGGATAGATACTCATGGGATGCGTTATAAAATGAAATGATGGCGGGGTGATTTTAGTAATAAACGTTTTCAAAATAATATCTCATATTTATTCATAAAGTAAAAAGGCAGCCATTTTTTTTTTTAATAGATTTAAAAATATATTATTATTATTATTTATTGTTTACTATGAAATAAAATAAAGATAGGCCTACTAACAGAAAATCTAACAATGTTGGTCAAACTGCATATTGCATTCTTTTTCTTCTTCTTTTTTTTTTTTATAGAGGAAGGGTGATATTTTTTAAAATACCAGATATCTCAGGCCAGTTATTCAAACGTTAGTTAGCTTAACCAGCGGTTAACAGAAATGTTCAAAACCAAGCACTGAATCAACATAAATAATAATTGAAGACATAGCGTTGACACTTGATTCAGAACAATCAAAGATGTCTATACGTAATCAAATCTAAAGTTTATTTTGCATTTGTGCAAAAATAATTAAAAAGAAAATATTAGACTAACCCACGGTTAACTGAACTGTGTTTTGAGCAACTAGGCCAGGTGTTGTGCCCTGGTTAATTTTCCCGTGTATATTGCCAATCTTAATTTTTTGCCTCAGCAATTATACGGCAGCCGTTTCTTTAGCCATTCCAAATAAGGTAAGGCAAAATGGCTGACTGTTAACAAAGACGAGACGTTTTCTTTGTAAGTATCTTCTGTGCACTAGATGTAAATATTTTTCGTCTCATTTGTCAGTGTTTTGTTGCATGATAATGCAATAATAAATTTGTATAAGCAAATTCTCTGTAACCTTTTTTGTAAGTGGTTTTGTAACGTTTTTGTACAAGTTGAAGACATGCAAGGGGACATCACTCCTGTATATTTAGTTTAAACAGTATTGATTATTGCCTTTGCTTTGATCAGATTCTTTTGGCACTGTCACTAATCTTAACCCTAACTCTATTTAATATACGTATTTATAATGTTCTTTATACTTGAGAATGCCTAAGTAAAGTCCTACCTCAGAGTGGAATAAATACAATGTTATATAGATCAGACTGACTGAAAAACAGTTGTATTAGTCCGACTCCAAGCCCAATTAATGTTCATCTTGATGGTGTTGTGGTTAACCTTTAGACTACTGGATTAATTTTTGACAAAAACCATGTTGAGTGGGTACAAGTTTATAATTTTTACTGACATATTGACTTAAATATTTTATAAATGCATAAAATAAAGTTCATATATATATAAATCGGTAAGTATTATTTTTGTGGCTTTTTTGTAATTTTTATGATATTTTAGATCAGTTAATGGGGATTAAAATTAGGCAAAAAAAGTGCCGTGGAGAATTAAAAATTCCATGGCATTGTCTATAGCAGGGGTTGCTTTACAAATCTGAAAATTGGCTACGACAAATTTTAACCAGTGTGAGCCCTGCTTTGTTCTTTTAATATCTCTTTTTAAGTTTTTTATTCTTGTTTTCTTTCAGGTTACTAAAGCCTGTAGCCATGGCTGAACAAAGAACAAGCTCAACTCCGAGTAGCATCGCCACGACAACGGCCACAACGCCGATAGCATCGATGGCGAACACAATCCGGTCTCCCGGACCTCTGCCCCAAGTGCAGGTGATCCCGCAGACGATGCACAGTCCCCCGTACCTGGCCCAGTTCCCCTACAATCAACAGCTCATGCTGCAGAATGCGGCTGTCGGTAAGCCATTTTGTGTCAATGTCGTGGCTCTAGATCTCAATAATTTTGTCACAAGAAGGTTTTTTTTTTATCAGATCTGAGTGCACAGGGTTTTAGATGCAGGGCTCGAACTTAAGAATTTGTCTCCCACGGCAATTTTTAAAAGAACTGCAAATGGTAAAACAGTCCACCGACGGCAATTTTGAGCCTGCCTATGGCAATTTTTTAAAGGTGACATTTGCAGAAAATAAACCTGACTGAAAGGCTATCTTGTTATTTGTAGACATCTTTTAAATGTGCAAATGTTAAATATTGGCAGATAATGTACATCAGGTGTATACATTTCGCCATTGTTGAGGAGCTTTACCGACGGCACAAAAGTGCCATCAGTGATGCTCTCTACCTATGGCAACCGCCATTAAGTTCGAGCCCTGAGAAGTTACGGCAATAGATATACCCATATATATGCTCAAGATAGAAATGACGAAAATTCAGTATAAACATGCTGATCTATAAACATTTCACCCCAAAACCACTGAAAAGTTAAGCAATAATAGTTAGTTTTTTCTAGCTTGTTTTAGCATGGTGCGACATGCTTCAGTAGTCTAGCGTCATCTAGCCTTAGTGTGCACCATGCTGCCCTGAGATTAAACAAGCCTTTTTCAATAATACTTAATTCAAAAATTGCCTTTACTAATAAAACACTAAAAAAATTAAATATTATTAATTAATAAAATATTCTTGTGATATATTTTACCATTCATTTTAGTAAAGCAGGCACATTAAATTACATTTATTTCTATTCCAGTTATTTTTTGGTCATCTTATATGTATTTTTTATTTATATGTATTTGAATGGTGTTGTTTGTTTCCTCTCCATAGCTGCAATGGCACAACAACAGCTGAACATGACAGCCATGATGCAAGGGAGACCACCCTCGGTGAGCCCCACCAGTCCTGGCATGATGTCACCGAGTATGATGTCGCAGGTAATTATCTCTGAAACATTGGTTTGTCGCCCTGACGATGTCAAAGGGTGACATATAGGAATTACGTTTCTGATGGCATCAACAGCATCAACTGTGCTTAGTTGAATAAATATACAGAACTTCACATACATTGTTTTCGCTTCCTATTTATTGCACAAGTTTATTTTGTGCAAGAATATATACTACGAGACCGCGAGTGGTATGTTCTTTTATATATTAAAGGCCATATGGTATGTGCTATCCTGTCTGTGGGATGGTGCATATAAAAGATCCCTTGCTAATAGAAAAATGTAGTGGGTTTCCTCTCTAAGACTATATGTAAAAATTAAAACATAAAAAAAAAATGTAATAAATACAGAACTTCACATACGTTGTTTTCGCATCATATTTATTGCACTCATTTATTTTGCGAAAGAACATACCACTCGACCGCTACGTGATCTCGTGGTATATATTCTTGCACAAAATAAACAAGTGCAATAAATAGGAAGCGAAAACAACATATGTGAAGTTCTGTATTTATTACATACCTTCTTTTATGCTTTACAAAAACTTTTTTTAATTTAACGTCATAACAACACTTTGATCAAAACTCCTTTCATGGATTTACTTAATATTAAGAATCTTACTCTGCAGAAGCCTTGTGTAATGTTTCAAATACGACGTGATGTAATTTGTAAATTATATATGACGTCAGTAACAAAAAGACGCTAACTCCAGTAAAGATAAAAGAGGAAATTCCCAATTTAAAAGTTCTGGTCCAGATCGCACATATGTGCGATACAAGATAAATTTATCACACGGTTTGAAAATGTCTTTATCACTGTAGTAAGATGGAATAAGTATGTAATAAATGTTATGTTTTCATGTTTAGCTGTTTCTCATAAACTGTTGTATAAGTCCAAGCCCAATTAATGTTCATCTCGGTGCATGCTAAGTTAAATTGTAAAATTTAAACAAATGTTTTATCATCATCATGTTATTTTCATTAATATATTGAACAATAAGGCAAAATATACCTGTAGCCGCTAATAAAAGCATGGCTTGAGTTATATTTCAACTTATTTTCATGCTTATATCCAATTATGGTTCAAGCATGCTGTCCTGGGCTCAGCTATCTGTGTAGGACAGTGGGTTAGTTGTTAGTGGTTAGTGAGAGAAAAGATGGGTAGTGGTCATTAAAACTCTCTCTGGGTGGGAGCCAGTACCGGGCTGCGAATCCTGTAACTGGCATTATTACACATAATTCATTTGAATTACAACTTTATATGTTGAAATCATTTTAGCAACAACAGCAGCAGCAGCAAGGTAATATAGCAACATCTACACACTCGAACTCAAATTCTGGAAGCAAGCAGAATAATGGGAAGCAAAACCAAATACAGCAAGGGCAGGCAACTCCAATGATTGGTGGGAAGCCTGCTGTCATGCCAACACAACAAGCTCAGCCATTGGTTCTTAGTCAACTTGGCAAGTATCGAAGTTTATCATTGGTTTACAGCCCAAGAATTGTTCTGTATTTACCACTGTCTCCAAGCACAAGGTTTTTATTACCCGTTATACCAGAAAGCAATATATCATTCAGCCAAGCATGAAATTAGACATAATTTTGTAAATTTTTTCAGTCCATTTTTTTTTAATTCCCACTTTAAAGGAAGTAAGGAAATGTTTTATTTAACGACGCACTCACCACATTTTATTTATGGTTATATGGCGTCAGACATATGGTTAAGGACCACGCAGATATTGAGAGAGAAAACCTGCTGTCGCCACTTCCTGGACTATTTTCGATTAGCAGCAAGAGATCTTTTGTATGCACCATTTCACAGACAGGATAGTACATACCACCGCCTTTGTTAAACCAGTTGTGGAGCACTGGCTGAAACGAGAAATAGTCCAATGGGCCCACTAGCAGGAATTGATCCTAGATCGATCATGCATCAGGCCAGCACTGTACCACTGAGATACATTCCGGCCCCTCTTCCCAGTTTGAATGCCAAAATTGTCTATTTAAATTTTACAATTTGGAATTTTTTATTTTAACTTCCATACAAAGGTACTGAACCTAAATGAGTAAGGGACTCCCTGTTCATAAAAAAAACAAAACACCTACAGGTACATTTACGAACAGGATGCTTCCGGATTTTATAAACTTCAAAACAACAAGACTTCCAGGTTTTTTCAGGGAAACTTGTGAAGAGATAAATGATTTGTGCTACATTCCTTATACAGTAGCCTACATGGCAATAAAATTCTGAATATTTTTTTAAACTTTTTATTCTACAGGTGCTGTTTTTGGTCAGAATGCTGCAAACCAGGCTTTAGTTGCCCAGGTAACCACTGTTGATTAACACTGAATAGTTAAATGGTGGTGTATCAAAGACAGTATACCGTCAACCTCATGCTCATAATAATTTACTGTAAATATTTTCATGTACTTAAAATCAAATTCGAATTGTGATGTCACTATCTTATACATACATGTTTTGCACACAATGTCAGTCAGTTGAAAAAGATATAGTAATTGCCAAAGTATCTAAGTCTGAACCAAATTGTTAACAACTACGATAAATTACTCTCCTACTTTTAATTACTGTTTGATTTTCTCCACTATTTTTACGAACATAAATTGTGAAAAAAGATTACATTGACATGGATTCCACATATTAGACTGAAACTATATCACCTATATTGACTTCCTAGGACAAAACACATCCAATTTTTCACTGCCATTTTTCCTTTTTTGTGGAATACTCTTAAAAAGGGGTGGAAACCACCTAAATAGGTGACTTGGAACATGTCATGATGTTGTTAGATTACGTCATATCGATCCACACTTCTTGAAGAGTATTCCATAAACAAACAAAATGACAGATGGCAAAAAACTGCATTTATTTTGCCCTTGCAGTCTTGGTGAAGTCGATATCCGTGACATCATTACAGTCTCGTATGTGGAATATGTGTCACTGTAATGGGCTTTTGAACGATTTGTGTCCTGACAAAATTTGGGTAATTAAAGGTAGAAGAGTAATTTATTGTAGTTGTTAACAATTTGGTTTGGACTTTGGCGAGGGAGGCTGAAAACCACAACGGAATGTTTTAACATTTATAGACATACTAAATGTTTAAAATGGGTGAATCTAGAGGGGTATGACATAGGCATCTCTCTTTTTTTTCCTATTTATTATTTCATTAAAAACAACTGGTATTTTCCACTTTTCTTTTTAACATAAAGCATTCAGATTTTGCGTAAACACTTGAATGTTTTAGATTATCAGGACAAAATAGCCTTCCACAGCCCTGGTGAATATACGGGGTTCAAAAGGTTCCTTTTTAAAATTGTGTTGCATGCTCCCCATTGGAATTCCCTAGATCTATTCTTAGAATTACTTTTAAAAACAATTATTATTACAGTCCAAGGGCCAAGTTCAAGGCCAGCCACAGCTCATTACTACTCAGGCACCACTCCGCTTCAGTCAGCCACAGCTTGTCACCAACACGGGGCAGATCATCCAATCAGGACCCTTATTAACCAACCAGGCTGTCTTGCAGGCCATGGCCAACCTGCAACAAGGCATCCCATTGGCTGCCCACCAGCCTCTGCTGACGGGCCACGGGCAGCCTCCCACCATCATGGCCGGACAGTCTGTGTATATTCGAACCAATGGACCCATCCAACCGCAGGGAATGATGGCCAACATGCAGGTATGTATAGTGGGTTTTTTTTAAAGGGGTCGGGGATAGGTTTTAAAAACAATAAAATATATATATATATATATACACACACACACACACACACACATATACACACACACACACCACACACACACACAGAGTGAAACCTGTCCAAACCGGATCCTGAACATACTGGAATCCTGTCAAAAGTGGACAAGTTTCATGATCCCAATTTGTTTTAATTCTAACACGCAGCCATCTAAAACACCAAGGCCCGTGCTTATAAAACTTAAAGTCTAGACTTTTAATAAAGTCCATACTTTAACGTAATGCAATTTGAATGGCGGTGCCATGACGTTAAAAGTCTGGACTTTATTAAAGTCTAGACTTCAAGGTTTGTAAGCACGGGGCCAGATCTTGTCTAATTCGGATAAATATTAGGTTCCTGGGGTGATCTGGTTTAGACAGGTTTCACTATATAGATTTGTTATTCGGGTGTATTTTGTCAAGGGCAGATCCTAGAAATATTTTTCGGGGGGAGGGGGTGATAATGTGGAAAAGAGCATGGGGAAAAAAAGAATATATACTGATGGAAAGAAATAAAGGATCAAACAGATAGCAACAAGAAATAATGACTGCATCAAAAATCAATTCATATTGTCAGAAGTTGACTGGGAACATATAGGCAGCACATTCAACACTACAGACATTCAGTCCCACATTACAACTTGGTATGAAATACAGACATTATTATGCTAGTTGTGAATTAAATTTGGTCTACAATTTGATGTGTTCTCTTATTTCTTTCCATCAGTATATTTAGGAGTGGGCGAGACGTCTTGGATGCTAGTTTTTTCATATTTAAGTATTATGAATAGATCATCTTTTATTTGATTTTCTTTTAACATTCTACATCAGGGCTAGCTCTGGGTCAGCCGAAAATGTCGCCAAATTATCTGTTAAACTTCCAGATTGTATAGATACCCAGTTATTTTGTAACTAAATATCAATTAATACTTGAACTTCTTTCACCAAATTATCTGTTAAACTTCCAGACTGTATAGATACCCAGTTATTTTGTAACTAAATATCAATTAATACTGGAACTTCTTTCGCCAAATTATCTGTTAAACTTCCAGATTGTATAGATACCCAGTTATTTTGTAACTAAATATCAATTAATACTGGAACTTCTTTCGCCAAATAAAAATAAAATTCGCAATTGGCGAGTGCCAGAGCTAGCCCTGCCTACATGCTCATTCATTCTTTTCAACTTATTCTCATGCTTATATCCAATGAAGGTTCAAGCATGCTGTCCTGGGCACACACACACCTCAACTATCTGGGCTGTCTGTCCAGGACAGTGGGTTAGTTGTTAGTGGTTAGTGAGAGAAAAAAGGATATAGTGATCTTATATCTACCCATTGAGTCGTTAAAACTCGCTCTGGGTGGAAACCGGTATGGAGCTTCGAACCCAATACCTACCAGCCTTATGTCCGATGGCTTAACCATGACACCACCAAGACCGGTCTACGTGCTATCCAGTCTCCTTGAGCCACTGTCACCAGGATTAGCTGTCTGGTAGAATAGTTCTTATTTGAATTTCTCAAATTTAAGCTAGTATCTTGCTACTGTCATACTAATAAGTAAAATAGTTAAAACCCTCTCAAAATAATTCTAATGTTTTTCCAGTGGCAAAGACTAGTGGAGGCCTCTGTTTGCATCAGCCGACAAAATGTATAGAGCTTGTAAAAACACACCTCCCTGTTTTATAACATTGTTTACTAATATGAAACACATGTGTAACTACAGTCTTCATTATGAGCTGTAGACAGGGCTTCTAGAATTTTTATAAAAATCCACTAGCCATGGGATCAGTGATTAAACAAATTTGCTAGCCACGATTAAAAATTCACTGGCCCTACTTAGTAAGTACAGTTTTACTAATAGGAATAATCGGATGTCACCAAAAGACGAAGATAGAGTATAAAAACCTGTAGATAGTCAGTGTTTCTGCCAGAACGAAATTATGGAATTTAATGCAACCACAGTCTCTCTCTCCCCCCCCCCCCCCCCCCCCCGAAAGAAAATGGGCTATGTTTAGGGTTAGGGTTAAGAATATCATAGACTAATGATAAGTCTTTAATTTGGCAACAGGTTAACTTTAAAAAATAAAAACAGGAAAACTATTTGGTTATAGCACCATACCCGTTTTACCCTCTGGCAGAAACCTTGATTTTGTGTGTGTGCAGATATATTCATATTTACAAAATAGACTTAAATGCAGCATTTGACCTTTTTTTGGACATTCTGTCAGGCATGGTGATATTTGTTATTTACTAGCCAAACAGTGAACATCACTAGCCATGAGAGTGGGGCTGCCATAATCTAGAATCCCTGCTGTAGCTCTCTCCTGAAATGGTGCAAGGGGAACAATCACGTGAAGTTTCAGATAAAATGTATTAAAATTTTGTTATTGAAGGTGATCAATTTGCCGCTTTTTAAAACTTTCCAGGCAAATATGCAGGGTAATGGGAGTGATCACTGACCTTTCTGGTGAAGAATGACTGAAAGGTTAATACATTTACAGTATGACTTCATTATTGAGAGATATTCAGTGTTTCTGCCAGAAAGAAATTTTTTGGGTATGGTGCTATGGAATTGAATGCAACCACAGTCAACCACAGTATGGAGGGCCTCCCCCAGAAAGAAAATGGGTTACGTTTAGGGTTAGGGTTAAGAAAATCATACAGTAATGATAAGAGTAATTAATTTTGTCAAATAAAATACGCAAAACAAATTTGGTATGGCACCATACCCATTTAATCCTCTGGTAGAAACCCTGATATTATATACCTACATGGAACTGACACGTCTTGTTGCAATTTTTAAAACATACCTGGGGTTAAAAGTTAATGATTATGATTTTGAATTTGTCAAAGGAGAGGCTATTGCAAAATCTTTTTTTTTATCACATCACTATGCAAAGCACATTTGTACAAGAAAAGGAATGTTAATACCAGTTTCATTTGGATTTTGACAATTAACAAACTGTTGACTTTGTACTTGAAATTTCGCTTTACAGTTTATGTTGTGTAAATTATTGATGTATTTTTTTAATAACATGAAGTAGTCGGTGATACATGTTCTCACTTAGTCATAATTTTCAAGTCTTAACAAAGAGGAATGCATTGAAATTTTCTTATTTCTTTTTATGTTTTACCGGCCTCGGTGGCGTCATGGTTAGGCCATCGGTCAACAGGCTGGTAGGTACTGAGTTCGGATCCCAGTCGAGGCATGGGATTTTTAATCCAGATACCGACTCCAAACCCTGAGTGAGTGCTCCGCAAGGCTCAATGGGTAGGTGTAAACCACACCGACCAGTGATCCATAACTGGTTCAACAAAGGCCATGGTTTGTGCTATCCTGCCTGTGGGAAGTGCAAATAAGAGATCCCTTGCTGCTAATCGGAAAGAGTAGCCCATGAAGTGGCGACAGCAGGTTTCCTCTCAAAATCTGTGTGGTCCTTAACCATATGTCTGACACCATATAACCGTAAATAAAATGTGTTGAGTGCGTCATTAAATAAAACATTTCTTTTTTCTTTTTTTTGTGTTTTAATATACAGCTTCAGCTTAACATTAACTTTTCCATATAGTTTTTATATAGATAGTATGAAATGTTTTAGTCGCCAGATGAAAAAAAAATGATTGCATTTTCAGCCCTCTGTTAACCTTTACATCTAGGAGCCAGATAGTGCCTACTTGTATTTTTATATAGATAGTATGAATTGTGTTAGTCGCCAGATGAAAAAAAATGGTCGCATATGCAGCAGGCTGAGTTTGAATAGGCTTAGGATTAAGACATTTTGATTTAAGCTTTCTTTTTCTTGTGATTGTTTGTATTTTTTTTGAAGACGGAATGCGTGTTGAGTAAAATTAGAATTGCACCAGAATGAAAAGCCAATACATTGTTCCTTCTAATCTTCAGTTTCTGCAGCAATATCCAGGAATGGGGGAAAGTGCCGTCGTAAGTGTAATGTCTCTTCAAATGTGGTGCTCTGTGTGTTTTGGGGGAATGTACATTTTTACATATCTGTTGTGACAACCCAGTTGTTTTTGTTTTCACTTTCCAAAATATGGGTTTATTGTTATCTGTATCATTATGTATATATAGATATTAAAAACATTTGTGGTGGGGGTTTTTTAAGAGCTAAATAAATACCTAAAGATTTTGAAAACACTACAAAAATCCCATTTATAGCAGGGAAAAAATTGTAACAAATAGTTTTTGAATGTTTTTTAGAAATTTTAAAGAAACAAAATTCAACCGTCTGTATTTTTTGATGTGGTAACTTAATATTGGTGATTTTACTGTAATTTGTTTTTTATTTTATTGGCAATGCATTAATAGAGTCCATAAACTAAGAAATATTTTGACATTAACGGGTTTACTGCATTGTAAGATGTTTCTGACTAATAAAGTATTTGTACGATTAATATGTTTTTCTTGTTTACATTATCAGTGCCTGTATATTCAATGTGTTTCTGGTCGTCTTAATATTTGTAAGAAGCCCAAAGTGGATTTTGTCTTCAAATAATTTCGTACATACTAACAAATCGGTTTTAGGAAATAAAATGAAATTTAACCTAATACAAATATTAGAACGATCAGAAACACTTTTAATATACAGCCACTAATATTTTATGCAGAAAAATATATTTGATATGTAATTACAGTCGTCAAAAAGTCTCTGTTAGTCGATAACATCTTAAAAATTGCAGCAAACTCAGGAATGTCCCTTTAAAACCACCAATACACATCAGCAAATCAGAAAACTCAGTAGGGTTAATGAGAATAATACACAATTGTCTATTGGAGATGACATAATCTTACAAGTGTTTTTTTTTTTTTTATGTTTTTTTTATCATATCTAATAAGCAAAAGTGAGTTAGATATGTTTGGAAACTACAAACGGTACGATTAATCATCTCTAATGGACACAAGTATATTATTTTATTTTTTGACATACCCTCAAAAACCAGCAAGTGTAAACGATAAAATGAACATATTTAGTTTGTTGTTGTCACAGCGCATGAATACATTGTTTTATAAATATCAACTGGGATACCACCAAATTACTATTGTACTGATAGTTCATTGTTTACTGCTAGAATTGCAGAAATTTTAAGTAAAATCTGCTAAAATATTTGATACTTTTCATGTAATTATTTGAGTAATTACTTAATATATTTTATAACAAACAGTGTTCTTGGGATGGGAGTTATAATGTTGGTTTAAGTTGACCATTTTACAATCGCAAATCTCAGGAGTGATCTCCAGTGTGTTTTGAAAGTGAAAATGAGACTCGAGTACAACAGGTCATCTCTGCCTTGAGTGTGTAGGAAATCCCTATTCTAATCGGGCATGGACTTTGGGGATATCTTTATGATTCCATCAGACACGGGTGGGAATTCTCCTCGGATCAGTTGTTTTCCTCTCATGGAACATTGGGTTTCCTCGCATTTTAATCGTCCTTTCCTCCAAAATGTGTCAGATGGCACAGATTTTAACCTAAGATTTCAAGAATTTATGGGATCCCTCTAGATTTCCTCTTTTTTACAGTTCACCAATTCCCACCCTTAATCAGAGTCTTAAACAAAATTTTATATAAATATTTTGGGATTCTGTTTCATAAACTTACAGAGTTACACTTCCAACCCAAAATGCTAAATTCGAAGTTTACTTAAATTTCATTTGTTTTTGTGGAAAGAAATTATCTGATTTTTAGTAAGAATAACTATTTGGATTGCCAAACATGTAGTGGATCTGACGGATTGTGTGATTAACAAGATCTGAGTGCATTTGTGTATGGATAAAATTTTAAATGTTTCAACATTTGACCTCTGTATGTAAAGCATATGACCCATACTTCAGTGAAACTGTCTTCATAACTTCATAACACATTTTTTTCTTTTCAACTTATCCTAATGACTAATGGCATTTCCTCCCTATGATAGTAGACTGGCATTTCCCCCCTATGATAGTAGTCTGGCATTTCCCCCCTATGACCGGCCTCGGTGGCGTCGTGGCAGGCCATCGGTCTACAGGCCGGTAGGTACTGGGTTCGGATCCCAGTCGAGGCATGGGATTTTTAATCCAGATACCGACTCCAAACCCTGAGTGAGTGCTCCGCAAGGCTCAATGGGTAGGTGTAAACCACTTGCACCGACCAGTGATCCATAACTGGTTCAACAAAGGCCATGGTTTGTGCTATCCTGCCTGTGGGAAGCGCAAATAAAAGATCCCTTGCTGCCTATCGGAAGAGTAGCCCATGTAGTGGCGACAGCGGGTTTCCTCTCAAAACCTGTGTGGTTCTGAACCATATGTCTGACGCCATATAACCGTAAATAAAATGTGTTGAGTGCGTCGTTAAATAAAACACTTCTTTCTTTCCCCCCTATGATAGTAGAATGGCATTTCCTCCCTATGATAGTAGACTGGCATTTCCTCCCTATGATAGTAGACTGGCATTTCCTCCCTATGATAGTAGACTGGCATTTCCCCCTCTTGATAGTATACTGGCATTTCCCCCATGATAGTAGACTGGCATTTCTCCCCCTATGATAGTAGACTGGCATTTCCCCCCTATGATAGACTGGCATTTCCCCCTATGATAGTAGACTGGCATTTCCCCCCTATGATAGTAGACTGGCATTTTCCCCCATGGTAGTAGACTGGCATTTCCCCCCATGATAGTAGATTGGCATATCCCCCCCCCCCCCCCCAATGATAGTAGACTGGTCCAGACGTCCCAACATCTGCTATGGGGAAAGATGGAAACTTCAATCACATGACTGGAACAGGTATCAGAGGATTCATTGGAAGATTTTAAGCCATCCCATTGGCTGTTAAGATGTTCAGACCAGTCTATAATCATATGGGGGGGAATGCCATTAGTTTGTGGTCATATCCAATTAAGGTTCAAGCACGCTGTCCTGGGGTTAGTTGGTTAGTGGTTAGTTGGAGAGAAGAGGGTGTAGTGGCCTTACACCTACCGATTGAGCCCTTAAGAATTTTCTCTGGGTTGGAGCCATTACCAGGCTGCAAAGCCTGTGTCTGATGGCTTAACCACTGTGCCACCGAGGCCGGTAACAATGATCCAAATTTTCTACTGCAGTGATAACACCATGTTTTTACTACGACTCATTTTAACAATGATACAATCAGATTTATTCTTATAAATGTGTGAAAGTAGAATATTTTTAATCCAGTTTGTTTGATCCTTCTGTAGAACAATTCAAAAAATATTTTCTTCAGCATCTTGGTGTGTATTTGCCAGTCTTTCATTGGTATTAAAATATTGTTGTAATTTTCATTGTCCTTCAGTCTAGTGTGTTGTGCACTTCGTGAATGTATACACATAGAGGTACACAAATGGTTTGTTTATACAGTTTTATTATTTTACGTACTTTTTATGTTTATTTATGTTCATGGTTTTTAAAAATAGTGAACTAGGAGTAGCATTTGTTAATATTTACCTTTAAATTATTTTCTGGCAGAAAGCCTGCATAGGTAGTTTTTTTGTGGTGGGGGGGGGGGGGAGTGGGGTTGGGTTTTTTTTTAAAATATATGCTGTGCATTGTGATCATGGAGTTATTTGTGAAGGGGAGGGGTAAAAAAAAAGACACATCATAAAAAAAAAATATGGTTGGGGAACAGAATGTAATTTTTGGCTATTATCTCAAGAACAGAACAGAACAATTTTTTTAATTATAAAGTTCGAATAAAATTGTTTATTATTTCGTCAGTATCTCAAATATCTAATGGAAAGTACAATTTATTTTGTTCATATATTTTAATTACTGTATATATTATGCAGCAAACTGATTTGCCTGTTCCTGAATTTTATTTTAGATTGTGTTTGCTGTATTCTGAAATCTTATTTGAGAAATGGATGATTTTATGTTTAATTACAACTCTGACCAAAAAACACTTGGTGAAATTATTGGGGTGAATTCATGGAACATTTTGTTCAGTTTCATGTCGTGATTAGCTACTCAAGTTTCAGAGATTGCTACAAAATTTCAAAACACTAGTTGCTAATCAATTTTCAGTTGACTAGAAATATCACTAATCAAGATTTTGAAAACAAAATATTTCCTAGAATATAACCATTTAATCAGGTTAAAATAAAAACTTTTTTATTCTTTTCATTTTTTAAATATTGTCATGTGTAAAACAAGGTTTCTTGCATTGTCTGCATTTATAAAATATATATATAGAGAATAACTAGTTAATGACATAGAATATAGGATTTATCCTGTGATGGTAAGAATGGGTAATTCTGCGAGACTGCCGAACGGGATTTCCCATTCAGCGTAAACAGGATAAAGCTGATATCCAATGTCACTAACTAATTATTATTTTTGTCCTGCAATCCATAAAAATTATGGGGAAAAGCTATCATTTCTGCTACATTGTACGATGATTTAGAGGTCAAATTAGCAATCTGTTGGTATACATTTATGACTTTCCTTTAATCGGTCATCACAGTCGGCCAGTAGAAACAGTGGTTGCAGGATGAAAAATATTATAATTTTGTAGATTAAAATTATATTTATGTTTAATGTAATCTGTCGATATTTTCAGAACCAGCTGCCGTACATGCAGGCAGTTGCTGGAATGAAACCAAACAAGATCGAACTTCCACATAATTCTCAGGTGAAGACTGGGGGCTCGAAGACCCCCTCGGGGAAGACCCTGCTCCCGTCGAAGTCGTCTGCAAAAGTTCAGCCGACTAAAATGGGTCAGAGTGCAAAACTGAACATCCCACAGGTGATTCCCAAACAGAAAAGCCGATCCAAGTCCTCTTCCAAAACATCGGCGTCGGTCCCCACCGCAGCTACCCACCCAGTCCAGAAACAGGCCCCCAACCCGGTCAAAGTGGTCACCCCCGTCGTTCAATCAAACATCACAGTTCCTGCAGCCAAGAGCCAATCCGATTCGGAGACAGAAACGGCCAAGGCTAACCGGGAGGAGCCCGAAACGGAACCCAGCAGCAAGTCGTTGGATGTTTCCATGGATACCGTTACCACCGAGGAGACTAAGGAGTCCGGTGTCGAGAGCGAGGTTAAGGAGGGTAAGGAGGAGGTTGCAGCGGAGGAGGAGCCGATGGAGGAGGTTGCCCCAAGTAAGCCGGTTCTGTTGCCGGAGCAGACGCCGGTGGTGGAGAAGCAGAGGGCGATCGTGAAACCGCACATCTTGACCCACATCATAGAGGGCTTCATCATCCAGGAGGGCTCCGAACCCTTCCCTGTAAGTAGAATGTTTTACACTTCATGGTACGTTACATTACGATTCATCCAGGAGGGCTCCGAATCCTTCCCTGTAAGTAGAATGCTTTACACATCATCGAGGGCTTCGTCATCCAGGAAGGATCAGAACCCTTCCCTGTAAGTAGAACCAGTGAGAACCCAAACAAGTAAATGTTAAATTAGGTAGATTATCATTAAATAGATATTTACAAAATATTTACCTGTCAGTTTAATATGAAAGAAATAATCAATGAAAATCAGTTTTATTCTATTTCCGACACTACTATAGTCCTCAAAATACTGGTACGTCGCAAATGATTGGTCAGGTTCCGTATCGGTTACAACTTCTTGTTTTTTCACTTTCATACTTTGTTTGTGACATTATAGTTCTCAATACACAGTTTTCATCATTTCCTTAAGTGAAAAGTAAAAAAAGCTTTTAAGTCCAAACGAAATAATAGATGTTTCTAATTATTACGTTTGTCGTAATGGTTACATAATGGGAAAAACTTACTGGTGCCATTTTAAATTACTGTGACTTCTGCTTATTTCGAGGGCTGGTTAACATACCATAAGTAATAACTTAAAATGCATTTCGTTATTCCTGTTTTCAGGTCCAGCGGTCGTCACTGTTGACGGAATACGTACCACCAAAACCGAGTCGGACAGATCGAGAGTCGGACGAAGACATGCCTGACCTCTCCTATGACCCTCCACCCCCAGTCTTAGAACCTGAAGGTTTGTCTTTATATATTAACACTTAAAATGATTGAGCCACCGGACTTATTACAATTTTAAGTTCTAACCCAAAGTCCATGAGGAGGGAGGTTGGAGGAAGGATAGAGAATGGGGGGTGAGAGAAAGAGTGACAGAGATGAACAGATACACACACACACACACACATATATACATACACACATACAAATGTACACACACACACACACACACACACACATACACACACACACAGACAGGCTGAGACAAAGAGGGAGAAAATCTGTGCTTTTTATTAGTCCTCTACCGGTCCTACTGGAGGGGACTTTAGGTTTTGTCTCAATCCTTCAGTTGGGGCAGGACAGCAGCTCTCACCTGATGCATGATCGATCTAGGATCAATTCCCGTCGGTGGGCCTATTGGGCTATTTCTCATTCCAGCCAATGCTTCACAACTGGTGTAATAAAGGTTGTGGTATGTACTATCCTGTCTGTGGGATGGAGCATATATAAGATCCCTTGCTGCTAATTGAAAAGAGTAGCCTATGAAATGGCGACAGCGGGTTTCCTCTCTCAGTATCAGTGTGTGGTCCTTAACCATATGTCCGACGCCATAGAACCGTAAATAACATGTGTTGAGTGTGTCGTTAAATAAAACATTTCCTTCCATCTTTCAGTCTGTCTGTCTGTGTCCCACATATACTTTTCTGGATGGGGGTTTTTCACAATGCTTTAAAATATTCAGATGAAATTTTGTATATGTTGTTATCATGTACTGTTACATATCAACTTTGACTTTCATGGTGATTTACCCACTTTTGACAGTTATGGTCCTTGGAACTGAGAAAATACAAACATTTGTAGGGCTCGGATGGGGACATGTATTGCTTTAGCAGTACTCTCAAAATGCTTTTCCGAAAATATTAACATTGTCGATAATGGGAACCGATTTGGTGAAACATGACTGGTTGATAGTATTGTTACTGCGATCTAATTACAGGCTTCGCCCCTCCTGCACCTCTGATGTTGACGTGTGAATACTGTGGAAACCAGGAACGTGCGTCGAAATTCCGCCGATCCAAGCGCTTCTGTTCAATAATGTGTGCCAAGCGATACAACGTGGCCTGCTCCAAACGCAGTACCATGTTCCGAGGAGGAGAAAACAAAGGTAGCCATTTTGTTTATTAGAGATAAGAGTTCTCTCCCTTTACGTTAAAGCCTAGAGTTTAATAACGATCATTTAGGCTTGTTGTTTCCCTTTACAATAACTTGAAGGGGGAGTGGGGGGAATTATCTCTCTTTTTTTGTGTTATTGATAAATAATGGGTTGTAATTATTTTACTTTGTAGCTAGAGATTCAGTGTGGTAATTTTGGCTTGTTTAAGAATAGTGAGTTGTTTCCCTTTACATTAAAATGAAAGAAATAGTTAAAGGCATACTGTCACAGATTTAAGTACCTTATTTCTCTTTTAATTAATAATAATTAAAACGTACATTAATTTTTACAGACCAAGTTTAACTATTGCATCACTTTAACTACATCATGAAGGAGTAAAATCCAGGTCAACCCTCTCAGCAATGTTAGTTTTTGAATTATGGACCATTGCCATAATTCAATTATTTTTACAAAATATCATTAAAAAGTGGAGTATGGTGGTTACGTAGATGGTTGAATAAAGTATAAAGTACGTTTAGGGACAAATCAAATATATATATTTTAAAGTAATACTTTGTTAGGCCATGAAACAGGTCAGTGGTCTGTGACAGTATGCCTTTAAGTTGATTGCCTTTTATTGATGGAGTTCGACTCTTTTACTGACATAGATAGAAAAAAGAAGCTAGTATAATGAGAAATACTAGTAGTACAGAGTTGAAATTTATTAAAGTATATATTGTGAGAACTGTTGTGTTATGGTTGATATTATTTTAGTTATGCTTTACTTCTTATAACATTTTGTTCCTGTTTTAATTTTAAAGGCAAAGTACAAAGATTTTCTGCAAGCGAATATAGCACTTTGTTTCTATTTAGTTCTAACAGGAAAAGTTAACAAGTTTGTCCACAAACGAAAACACGCAGTTGCATTCCACTTTTGTTCCTCTTTTGTTTTAACAGAAAAAGTTACAAAGATTGTCCGCACGCTAAAGCATGTAATAATATAGTATTTTTTTCCTATTTAGTTTTAACAGGAAAAGTTACAAAGTTTGTCTGCACTCAAAAACATGTAATACTGTAGAATACTTTATTTTCGCGTGGAATTTATTTTCGCGTGTGATTGAAATTCATGAAAATATATTCCACGTGAAAATAAAGGCCGACAATCTTTTTTTATAATTATGTAGTCTCGTTCAACTATACCACATTAGTTTCCGATGTACGAGGCTAGTAGTAACAAAGCGGTGCTCCCTCCTGTCAAGGAACAAACCACAAAACACAAAATCTATTTAAAACTTTAAATCAAAAACACGATGATAAGTACATACATGATAATAAAACAATACTAACACTAAAAAGCTTTATGCCGTTTTCCTTCGCATGTGCTAGCGATCAGTTCATCGGACAGAGTCTACACGTGTTCAACGACGGAAGTAAAAATGCATTATCACAGTATATTAAAAATGTGGACGTGAAAAAATCCGGACTGGGTTATAACAATTATAAGGATTAAGAAAAACTGCACGCGTTAAGCACCATCTGTAAGCTTATTAACTTGTAAACAATAAAGTCTTGATTGGTTAAAGCAGGAAAATTATTGTTTTATGTGTATAGCACTCGTGTGCACATGTAGGATTAGTTCTACAGATTAGCGTAACAACCGGCAAAACTAAGTTCCGTTTTTAAAACAAAATTATTGACATCTGTACTTCGTTTTTTTATTAATGGGGGTTGGGGGATTCGCGAAAATAAATGTTCGCGAATTGACCCATTTTCATTAAATCGCGAAAATTTAATCCTGCGAAAATAAAGTATTCTACAGTAATATAGTATTTTGTTCCTATTTAGTTTTAACAGGAAAAGTTACAAAGTTTGTCTACACACAAAAACATGTAATAATATAGTATTTTGTTCCTAATTCATTTTAACAGGAAAAGTTAAAAAATTTGTCCGCACGTGAAAACATGTAATAACATAGCATTTTGTTCCCATTTAGTTTTAACAGGAAAAGTTACAAAGTTTGTCCGCAAGCGAAAGCACGTGGTTGGAAACAGGAAAGGCTGGCGATCAGAGCGTGGCGGTCGACTGTCCTACAACATCAACATGCCGGATCCGTCAGGCACGATGCAACAAGTATGTAGTTTTTGTTCGTTTTATTTTATTAAGCCTACTGTTGACTGTAAATTCGAACTACTGAGTTGTAGAGAAATAGTGTTTTTTTCAGTTTGTTGTCGCCAATTGCTATTCAGATTTAAAAGATTGCTACATAATTCTATAACGTTGCAGACTAGATGCCAATAATATTTGTAATTTTAATGTGTGGAAATTAGTATTAAAAATACTAGTACTTGCTCTAGCAAGCTGTTCATTATTGAGTTGGACTAATTCAATTCCTGTTGATGAGAAATAAAGAAATTTGAAAAGTGTTATTAGATTCACAGAAAAACAAATTTAATTCTGTGGAATTCTTGTTAGGTGTACGTTATACTAGTTTCAACCTCTAATGTATACTGTGTGACTAGTGTATTTACAGCCCAATCTTGTTTTAAAAGTATTATACACAGTATATTGTTGATGAAGTGTGATTATCTGCAATATATTGTTGATGAAGTGTGATTATCTGCAGTATGTTGTTGACGAAGTGTGATTATCTGCAGTATGTTGTTGATGAAGTGTGGTTATCTGCAGTATATTGTTGATGAAGTGTGGTTATCTGCAGTATGTTGTTGACGAAGTGTGATTATCTGCAGTATATTGTTGACAAAGTGTGATTATCTGCAGTATATTGTTGACGAAGTGTGATTATCTGCAGTATATTGTTGACGAAGTGTGATTATCTGCAGTATATTGTTGACGAAGTGTGATTATCTGCAGTATATTGTTGACGAAGTGTGATTATCTGCAGTATATTGTTGACGAAGTGTGATTATCTACAGTATATTATTGAAGAAGTGTTATTATATGCAGTATATTGTTGACGAAGTGTGATTATCTGCAGTATATTGTTGACTAAGTGTGGTTATCTGCAGTATGTTGTTGACGGAGTGTGATTATCTGCAGTATAGTGTTGACGAAGTGTGGTTATCTGCAGTATATTGTTGACGAAGTGTGGTTATCTGCAGTATGTTGTTGACGAAATGTGATTATCTGCAGTATATTGTTGACGAAATGTGATTATCTGCAGTATATTGTTGACGAAGTGTGATTATCTGCAGTGTATTGTTGACGAAGTGTTATTATCTGCAGTATATTGTTGACGAAGTGTGATTATCTGCAGTGTATTGTTGACGAAGTGTGTTTAAATCATAATGCCACTGATTATCTGCAGTATAGTGTTGACGAAGTGTGATTATCTGCAGTATATTGTTGACTAAGTGTGATTATCTGCAGTATATTGTTGACTAAGTGTGATTATCTGCAGTATATTGTTGACGAAGTGTGATTATCTGCAGTATATTTATGACGAAGTGTGATTATCTGCAGTATATTGTTGACGAGGAAGTGTGATTATCTGCAATTGATATGTTGTTGATGAAGTGTGATTATCTGGACGAAGTGTGATTATCTGCAGTATATTGTTGACAAAGTGTGATTATCTGCAGTATATTGTTGACGAAGTGTGATTATCTGCAGTATATTGTTGACGAAGTGTGATTATCTGCAGTATATTGTTGACGAAGTGTGTTTAAATCATAATGCCACTGATTATCTGCAGTATATTGTTGATAAAGTGTGATTATCTGCAGTATATTGTTGACAGTGATTATCTGTAATATATTGTTGATGAAGTGTGATTATCTGCAGTATAGTGTTGACGAAGTGTGATTATCTGCAGTATAGTGTTGACGAAGTGTGATTATCTGCAGTATATTGTTGACGAAGTGTGATTATCTGCAGTATATTGTTGACAAAGTGTGATTATCTGCAGTATTTTGTTGACAAAGTGTGATTATCTGCAGTATATTGTTGACAAAGTGTGATTATCTGCAGTATATTGTTGACAAAGTGTGATTATCTGCAGTATATTGTTGACAAAGTGTGATTATCTGCAGTATTTTGTGTCACAGCCTCACGGGGAAGACTTCAGCAGTTCTAACAGTGGACAGGAAGAAAGCAGCTCCTCCCCTACCTCCCCAGCCCAGCACCCCAACTTCGAGATGTCTAGCATGGAGTCCAGCACAGATCCAGCCAAGTGGACTGTAAGTGACCAGGTTTTTCTTCTCTATTCCCCTCCCCCCCCACCCACCCCCACTTTTTTTTATAATTTAATTTCTTCTTTTTTTTCTTTTTTTAAATTTAAATTTGATTTTTTTATTTATATATGACACTGCCTCCTTTTTGTTCCTCTCCTTTAAACTCCAGCTCATTTCTTCCCGATCCGGCAGCTCCTCTGATCTTTCAAGTTCTTTTGCTGTTGCTGCATCCTCCACATCTCTGTCCTTGTCTCCCCAACTAATACAGGTGCCTGTCTACTGTGGCCATCAGTGCCACACATCTACCACTTTCCATCAGCTTTTGCTGTCCACCTCCA
This sequence comes from Gigantopelta aegis, assembly GCF_016097555.1. Lineage (NCBI taxonomy): Eukaryota > Metazoa > Mollusca > Gastropoda > Neomphalida > Peltospiridae > Gigantopelta > Gigantopelta aegis. Next base: position 15,489,411 of record NC_054713.1, on the reverse strand, counting down.
CATCTCTGTCCCTGTCTCCCCAACTAATACAGGTGCCTGTCTACTGTGGCCACCAGTGCCACACGTCTACCACTTCCCATCAGCTTTTTGCTGTCCACCTTCACATCTCGGTCTCTGTCTCCCCAACCATCTGTTGGCCATCAATGCCACACATCTGCCATCAGTTTGTGCTATGGTGAATCTTTTCCATCAGCTTTTGCTGTGGGCTAGATGTAATTAATTTGAAAAGTGTTTAAAGGATGGGCTTTTGTATTTCTTCTGGGGTTTTTCTTCTTTTTTCATTTCATTACTTGAACTTTAAGTTTGTCATTTTTTTTAGAAACTAATCCCTCTGTGTTGTTATTTTTCTTTTCAACACTACCTATTCTCAAACAAGTGCACTCCCCCCCCCCCCCCCCCCCCCCCCCCCCCCGGGCTAGTAACCTGGTCCGAACCATAATGTATCCATAAAAGAGAAAACACCTCATGTTTTCTCCATTTTTGTTCAGGTGAGTGAAGTGTACGAGTTCATCAACTCCCTGCCGGGCTGCGCGTCGTACGCAGACGAGTTCCGCTCTCAGGAGATCGACGGCCAGGCCCTGCTGCTGCTGAAGGAAGACCACCTGATGTCGGCCATGAACATCAAACTGGGACCCGCACTCAAGATCTGCGCCAAAATCACGTCCATCAAGGACGAGTTCGTTTAATGTTCACAACACTCGCTTAGACAAATAATCGAAACAACACTCGCTTAGACAAATAATCGAAACAACACTCGCTAAGACAAAAATAATCGAAATAATCTTTGAGTGTCTTTAGCCAATATTACGGAACTAGACATTTACATTGTCAAAGATAAGTTTGTTTAATGTTCACAACACCACTTAGACAAATAATATTTGAGTGTCTTTAGACAATATTATGGAACTAGACATTTACATTATCAAAGATAAGTTTGTTTAATGTTCACAACACCACTTAGACAAATAATGTTTAGTGTCTTTAGACAGTATTGTGGAACTTGATATCAACATTATTAAAGACAAGTTTGTTTAATATTCAAACACTCACTTAGACAAATATGGCCGAATTTACAAAGTCTTGTTTTTTTTTAAACACAGGTGTTTAAGCATGGTAAATGTATGTAGTTACGTGTGTGTAAGACATAAACAGGTGTTTAAGCATGGTGAATGTATGTAGTTACACATGTGTGTAAGACATAAACAGGTGTTTAAGCATGGTAAATGTATGTAGGTACGTGTGTTTAAGACATAAACAGGTGTTTAAGCATGGTAAATGTATGTAGGTACGTGTGTGTAAGACAGGTGTTTAAGCATGGTAAATGTATGTAGTTACATGTGTGTAAGACAGGTGTTTAAGCATGGTGAATGTATGTAGTTACGTGTGTGTGTAAGACATAAACAGGTGTTGTAGACTCAGCCCATAATGTTTTAGTGTCCATAGCAAATATGCAACTTGATCAGTGTTATCAATGACAAGTTTTGTTTAATGTTGAGAACACTCACTTAGACAAATAATGTTTAGTGTCTTTATACAATATTATAGAACCTGATACCAGCATTACCAATGAGATTTTTAATAATCTGGCTTCAGATTTTCGAAGCTATCTTTCAGCTACATGTATGATATCATAAAACCACCATAGGCTTTTGTGTCACTATGACACACGTCATGACCTAAGACGGTTTTACACATTCGTAGCCCTACAATAGCTTCAAAAATATGGGGCCCAGAACACTTAAAGAAATGTTTAATGTCTATAGCCAATTTTGTTTAATGTTCAGAACACTTAAAGAAATGTTTAATGTCTATAGCCAATTTTGTTTAATGTTCAGAACACTTAAAGAAATGTTTAATGTCTATAGCCAGTTTTGTTTAATGTTCAGAACACTTAAAGAAATGTTTAATGTCTATAGCCAATTTTGTTTAATGTTCAGAACACTTAAAGAAATGTTTAATGTCTATAGCCAATTTTGTTTAATGTTCAGAACACTTAAAGAAATGTTTAATGTCTATAGCCAGTTTTGTTTAATGTTCAGAACACTTAAACAAATTTACAAATAGTTTTTGTCTTACAAGCATGTAACTACAGTGAAACCTCGCAAGACCGGACCCTCTATAAACCGGAATTCTCTCAAAACCGGACCCTCTGTAAACCGGAATTCCCTCAAAACCGGATCCTCTGTAAACCAGAATTCCCTCAAAACCGGACCCTCTGTAAACCGGAATTCCCTCAAAACCAGACGTCTTACAGAGTCTCGTTCTAAAAAGCAGGACTGAACTTAACCTCTCTAATCCGGATCCCTTTTAAAACCAGACATTTTTCTTGGACCCAAGGGTGTCCAGTTTATAGGGGTTTCACTGTACATGCATTTACAATGCTTAAACACCTGTGGTTAAGAAAAACATAGGCATAGTAAATTCTACCCATAATGTCGAATGTCTATAGCCAGTATTATAGAACCTGACATCAGCATTGTCAAAGACGAATGTGTTTAATGTACAGTTATTTAAGGAAATATTTAGCATCTATAGAAAATATTGGAGAATTCCTCCCCGGCTCCATCAAAGACCGATTTGTTTGACTGTTCAGTAAACAAACTACTTAAAGAAAATATTATATAGTGTTTTTGTATAACAGATATAGAACATTGTGTACCACAAATATATATTACTCTGAGTTAATGAGGTGAATGGTAACTATTTAATCATTGTTGTTGAACCTTAACTCTTAAGCACTATCGAAGATGAATATGTTTAATGTTTGGTACTGTTACTTAAATAGTTTTAATCTTTAGTGTGTTTAAAATGGTGTTCTTATTATGAGATACAGGGCTTCTAGAATTTTTATAAAATCCACTAGCTATGGGATCAGTGAATTAAAAGAATTTACTAGCCACGATTAAACATTCACTAACCCTACTTTACTTTAAGTTTATACAATTTTACTCAATAATAGTAATAATCAGAATGTTACCTAAAGAGGGAGATAAAGTTTAAAAACAGTAACAGTGGGTGGAGGTGGGGGCAGGCTATTCATATTTACAAAATAAGACTTGACTGCAACATTTGATCTCTTTTTTTTTCACTAGCCATCGGACATGGCAATAGTTATTTACTAGCCCAACATTGAATATCACTAGCCATGGAGCTACCATAATCTAGAAGCCCTGTGAGATTAATCATTATAATGATAACGCCCCTTAACCAATACTATAGAACCTTAGTCCAGCTGCCTCCGAGTTGAATCTCTTTCATGTTACGCAGAGACATTAAAACAAACTTTTTGTGTATTTAACTAACAGTGGTTCTGCCAGAAAGAAATTTTTGGGTATGGCGCTATGGAATTGAATTCAACCACAGTCAACAAGCGGTATGGGGGACCTCCCCCAGAAAGAAAATGGGTTAGGTTTAGGGTTAGGGTTAAGAAAATCATACAGTAATGATAAGACGACAATAGTAACATATGTGGCTAAAACTCCTACATGTAGCCTCAACTGTGGGATAAAAAGTTGGGTGCACTTGAACTTTGACCCACTCTGATACATGTACTACATTTGTATTTGGTGTATGGCTACCTCTACTGGGTTTTTTAAAAGAATAATACGTGTTTGTAAGCACCACAGATTGTCTTTTCAAAACAAGGCGTGATTTTTCAAGTGGTAACAAAAAGACAACTGAACATTGCACAACCTGTTCTTTTAAGACTTAGAACATAAGACTTAACACTCTCAGAGACCTTAACGTCATGACAACGCCACATAAACTGCATGCATGTAACATCATTGAAGATTTATTGGGAGTCTAGACTGGGTTTAGATGTGTGCAATATTAGCAGAATTTTCTTCAGATTATCTAAAGTATGCAGTCAGTTTGGCAATGCGGACCTTTTTCAGTGAGGTGGAGAGAGTGGGTGACTATGCATTTATCATAACATTGATAATTGATATTTAATACACATAAGCAAATACTATCCCCTGCTTTAATGTACAGTTATTTTAAAATGTTTACCATAGCTTCTTTAGCCAATATTGGAGAACCATATACCAGCGCTATCAAAGACGAATTTGTTTAATGTACAGTTATTTATAAACATATTCAGTGTTGTAGCCTAGATTATGTTTTTCAGTAATATTAGGTGTCGCAAGAACCATCATCTTTTTCTTTTTTTTATACACTTGGTGCATTTCCCACAAGTAGTCAAATTGAAAAAACACTACCTCATTGCAAAACCACTGTTTGAAATATATTTGGAACACTTGTATATAACAGAACCATAGTACTGGTACGTTAGAATTAGGTACTTGTAACGGACCAGTTAATGCAAATATAATTCAATTAACCGAACAATTACTGAACTAGGTAAACAATTACTTAACTAGGTAAACAATTACTGAACTAGGTAAACAATTACTGAACTAGGTAAACAATTACTTGACTAGGTAAACAATTACTTAACTAGGTTGAACCAAATTTTTGTTAAAGGCACAGACCCTAGTTTCAGCCACTGAAAATGGATACTAAGTTTAGTTAATCTACAAACCTGTAACTAATTTGGATAAAATTATAACAGAGAAGCTAAAATCTGTGATGTTTAAACGGGGAATTATCATCTAAAAATAACTAAAGCTCGTCTCGATAACCATTACTTCTCAGACGAACATGCATTTTTAGAATTATAAAAAATAGATTTTGGGGCATTATAAAAACGAGAGTGAACAGAACCACTTCAGATGTATGAAAATTAATATTCTTACACACCCGTTGGTGAGAACACAATGCGTTATTTTTTATTACACGTGATTGTTAACACATGTATGTGTGTTAACAATTTCAAGACATATGACTGGCTGTTCCTAGGTGATGACCAGGTTACCAATGCCATACATCCAATCAAAAACTACACGATGGAAATCGATTAGACTGTGACGTATAGTTAACCGACAATCATGTGTCAGTGACACGCAAGTCTGCTACGGCCGTAAATAACTTTTTGTCGAGAAAGATGTTAACAAAATATGCTTCAAACCTGGTTTTTGAGGATATGTAAGAAATAGAATAATACATTCGTGTCCATTAGATTCCATTTATCTGACAACTCCTTGTTTAAAAACAAATCAAACTCGCTTTCTCTCGTTAAGATACATTTTAAAACAACTCGTTGTGACATAAAATGGTATCCAACGGCCACTCATGTATTATTCTCCATTTCTAAATAATAAAATATAATTACTTCTAATTCAAATTTTAAAAATGGTTTTAATAGTGATAAAAACGTTGTAGTGTTTAAAGTCTAGGGTCTGTCACGTTAATCTAAATTATGAAATATTGTCCCCGTTAGTTGGGGTCTCGTCTTTTTTGTATTTATGAAGGCAGCACTGAGGAACATTGTCCTGTTGCTATAATTGGTGGACTAATTTTTGAAAATTAAAAACCCCCAACCCTATTTAAAAACCTCTGTTCTTATGTTTGAACCTTTTCAACCGGTACAGTAGAAATCTGTTTACAATCTATCATGTGACATCATCAGAAATAACCTTCTTGTAATATAGTACAGGGTTGTTTAAACAAATTGTAAAACATTGTGACATTGAGCATTATTTGATGTTTGTGTGTGTGGTCTATGTATTTAACGTATTTTATGCGTAACTTTATTTATCTATCCGTATTTTTGTATACATGTAAACATGTACATATTAACATGCATGCATGAAAACAAGCATACGTCACACACACACACACAAATACACACATACAGAAGCACACATGCCAGTGCCATATCTTGCCCAATATTAATAGGGGGTGAGCGAGGGTAGGCAGGAAAAAAGTAATCGATACATATTTATGTTACTTAGATCTTTTCCAACGAAATGAAAAGGACACTTTTAAACTAAAACGGCAGCTTTTATAATACATTTCCTGCCTACCCCTCCTGCCCCTGCATTAGGCATGTTTCTGCACACACATGCATACATGTACATCAGTGTTCAAACAAAAATCAAATGTATGTTATGCCATTAAAAATGTATCCATTCTGCTTCCTGCTTTTGTAGCGTTTTTTTATTGTACAGCACGTCTTAAACCAAAACAAAAACCAGCCAATCAGATTGGCTAGATTGATGTTTTATATGTGTGACTTATATCAGTGTAATGTATTGTATGCCTAGTGTAAACAAGTCATATAGTGCTGAATAAAAGTTTAGCACACTTCCATGTGTTCTTGTTATACTTAGTATTTAATGGATTACTCTCTCAGCTATCAATATCCAGTCAGTAAGTATGGTCTCCCCCAAACTTCTCTGAATTAATTTTGTTTTAAAGTGCTACAAAATTATTAAATATCAATGCTCTATATGCTAATTTATGTTATGGGAGCAAGTTTGGTTTGTTTAACGACACCACTAGAGCACATTGATTCATTAATCATCGGCTATTGGATGTCAAACATTTGGTAATTTTGACATATAGTCATCAAAGGAAACCTGCTACATTTTTTCCAATGCAGCAAGGGATCTTTTATATGCACTTTCCCATCGCCTTTGACATAACAGTTGAGGTGCACTGGCTGGAACGGGAAATCGCCCAATGGGCCCACCGACGGGAATCGATCCCAGACCAAACGCGTATCAAGAGAGTGCTTTACCACTGAGCTACATCCCGCCCCAGGGAGCAAGTAATCGCTCCCCTCAATTTTTTTTCATGACAAACTTGTATTAAGATGACCAGTACAACAAATGGAGTTACTCCGTCCCAAAAGGTTATTTGGTGAATTTAGTAAAAACCAAGGGGTCATCTTTGAATTGGGTAAAAAGCCAATCAAGGAATATAGTGAATTAGTGAAGGGTTAATCAGTGATGTAGTAAAAAAAAACAAGTAGGTCTCACTAAACTTCAGTTCCTCTGCTTAAGAATGGAAGGAAGAAAATGTTTTTAACGACCCACTCGACACATTACATTTATGGTTATACAGCGTCCGACATATGGTTAAGGACCACACAGATATTGAAAGAGGAAACCTGCTGTCGCCACTACATGGGCTACTCTTTTTCTTTCTTTTTTTTGATTAGCAGCAAGGGATCTTTTATATGCACCATCCCCCAAATGGGATACCACATACCACAGCCTTAACTGAGGGAGCACTGGCTGGAACGAGAAATTGCCCAATGGGACCAATGACGGGGATCGATCCTAGACCGACCTTTCATCAGGCGAATGCTTTACCACTGGGCTACGGCTTAAGAATGGAGCCAATGACATGGCAATCATCTGTCAATCTGATTACTTCGTTATAAAATGACACCAGTAGATGGTACAATTCTTTATTGAAAACATTATATCACATTCAAAGGTAAGTATCAAATAAACATCAAATGTCCATTGATGAGAGAAGCTTCATCTTACTTCTCTCAGTAAAGTTGAAAATCGTACATTCACAAATGTTATTTTCCCAAATACCTTTTAGTTCTAGATACATTACAGTATTAGCAAATTAATCCTAATTAATGTAATTTGTATAGTCAAAGCAATATATAAGTAAATCGGGTGGAAAGAAAATTAATAATCTAATTGTAGACAAGCAAATGTTGAACCTTACTGTCTATATACATTAGATTGTAAATTTTTCTTTTTCCTGATTTGCTTGAAAAGCATGTATATGATCAATTACCTAAAACCAAGTTTTCCCACATGAAAAACATTACTATTGAACCATGATTCTACTCGATACTTCCCTACAGATGAACCTGCTCAAACAGCCGCCTGTCTTATGAGGCCACTGTGTTTTCAAAACCTGTATTAATCAACCACTAATCCCAAGAATTGGCCACCTTAAGCTTACTATAGCTGTTTACATCATTTAACATGGTACAAACTAACCTGTATTACAGGAACTATAGGGTGTATACTACCAAATCAAATCCCATAGACGACAATAGTAACATATGTGGCTAAAACTCCTACCTGTAACGTATCAATCGACATAGACGCCACGGATATAAATACTACCACCCCTCACCCTTAAAGTGAATCACAAAAAAGTGGGTGTCAAGCTGCTCATTTCTGAGATAACGGGTAGCGTCTATGACTACCCTAGTTCCGCACAAAATCTGAGTACTTTTTTTTACAGGTACCCCATACATGTTCCAAGCACAAGGCTACTTGACACAGTGGTACTAGATGAAATAAAATTGCATACTTTTTTAGCCCAGATGAAACTAATTTTTTTTACAACCAACACACTCACATTTATAACCAATCACAGGACTTGTGGTGTTCACTTCTCTATCAAAAGTTCGGTGCACCTCGGACTTTGACCCAGCCGGAAGTTATTTGGTTTAGTACTACCTATACTCAGTTTTGTGTTTTGTTAAGATGTTGCTGAATAACAGACTAAAATACACATTTAAAATATATTTTATTTTCAGCATAAAATAATCTAGTGTCTCTATATATTGTATGCGTTTCCGATTGTTTTAAAATTTGTACTAGGTCAAAATTCATTTTAGTTCTTCTTTTTTTGTACCTACAAAATTATTGGCAAACCAAATCAATTTGCAGCACATGATTCATGGTAGACCTATATAAATGCTTAACACACTGTCGCTTTCATGCTGTATATTGTTACTGTAAGTTGCACAGTGTGAACACAACTTTAAAAAAAAAAGGTGGAAAGAAAACGTACACAAATTAAGATGATGACCAGAAAAACATTGAATATCCAGACACTGATATTCTAAACAAGAAAATATATTCAGAATGTAATTTTCATCGTTAAAATATTTTATCAGTCAGCAACATCTCACAATAGAAGCAAACTCGGGACAGTCCCTTTAAACAGCCACCTGTCCAAAGAGATCATTTTTATATTCAGGTGGCTGTTGACTGAAATGTGACTGAATTCTCTAACTACTGAATTAATATCTGTAAGTTTGGCAGTAAAGCGAACGTATATAATGTAAATGTTAAGTAGACAAGTATATGAGCATTTTCACAACAGCAAGATATTTGGCACAGAATGTAAAACAAGTATACATTGTTTGTTAATACATACATAAAAAGCTTCTCTGTCTGAAAATATAATTTGGGTACATGTATCAGACCTAGGAAATGCTATTTATCTACAGTTTTTACATCTAGCTCAGATTTAAAATTCACACTTAGAATTAATTCCAAAGTGTAACTTGAAAAACTATAGATTGTTTGCAATTTAGCCAATATGAAAGTGTGTAGACAATTTGTCTGCATCAAACACAAAACAGTCTATACAAACCAGTTCTGAAATACGTATTTTGGGAAAATTTATTATGAAAATATTTGCACAATTTAAGTTTGAATTTGGTGAATTTTATTCATTAAATCACAACCTGGTTTATTGTTGCATGACCTTTGATTGTAGGCATATTATTATAATAATAATAATAACAAAACTATCATCATTATTTTTAAAAGAAAATTATATAGTTAATATAATAATAATAAAAAAATAAAAAATAAAAAACCCTGTTAAATTCAAAGAGGTCAAAGTTTTTTTCTAACCATTGGTTCTAAATAAACTACTGTACCGGTATTATCATTTAAAAAAACAACAACAAAAAAACTTGAGAAACGAAAAAAAAACCCCACTGTTAAAGGTCCTATCTTCATTTCCAGTCCAGCTTAGAAATGTTGATCCCTAATAATAATCAGATTCCCTAGGTTTACAATAAAAAAATTAAAAATATAGTTTTGTTTAGAAAAATCTAAATTACACCAATAAAAATAGTAATCATAAATGTGTGTTTAAAAGCAGTTGTAGCAAAAATTTGCAGCATGTGTTACATAGTAGGGCTACACAAATGCTTAACATACACATGCTTTAATGTTGTCTATATATTAAATGCTTTTCTGATTGTTCTAAAAATTTGTACTAGGTCAAACTTCATTTTAGTTCCCAATATCTTCTTCTTCTTTTTTAAACAAAATTCTTAGAGTCCCTTTATAACTTGAATTCAATGAAATGTCTTTGAAATATTTCATATGGGTTTTTTAATTCAGTGCCTTTAATTTTAGTATCTTCTGCCTAAATAATAGAAGATATTTCACAAACATATAAACATGATACAGAAACCAACACCCATTACAAAAAGCAACATTTGATATAATCTATGTATACCCTTCCCCCAAAAACATTTCTTCTATTTACAATCTGCTTGCATTATTGGTTTTAAAAATAAACAATGTGGTTTGTATAAGGAATAAATGCATAGCTGCAAAAACTACTTGTGGTGAGAGATCTCATTTACACTATTTTAGTAAGATACAGTAGTAACACAATTATTCAGTCGTATCTCTGTACACAATGGAGTCCAGAACATGACCTTCTGACAATTGTTCAAGCAAACAACTACAACCAGTGTAATAGTATAAAATTTATTATGTTTAAATATGCTATTAAAAATGAGTCTAAACAACAAACATTCGAATACTATTTAGACAATTTATTTATTCAACAATAAATAAAAAAATTGGCATTTTTAAAGAATGATTGGATGAGAACAGGACCATTTTATAGTTAAGCCACACAAAATAAAAAATAACATTTTATGTAAAGTAACAATATTACAATAACATATTTGTATGAAGGAGGCATTAAAAAATAGATATAAGAATCCAAAAAAGCAGCTAATAATAACTAAAAGACAAGATTAATCAGACATTATTTTGGTTTTTATCATTTCATTGAAACATTGAACACATTAATTGTATATTCCGTAGAAATATTAGCACCAATTTTCAAATACTCTCTGTATTCATAGATCTACAAAGAATAGTACATCCTCATCAAACTGTATCTTTTAAGCACCAGTATTGCTATGGTAACACACGTTTGCTACAATATTGTGCACCAGTGTTACCATAGCAACACACTTTGGCTACAATATTTCGCACCAGTGCTTGCTACAAGAAAATTTAGTACTAATGTTACCATAGCAACACACTTTGGCTACAATATTTCGCACCAGTGCTTGCTACAAGAAAATTTAGTACTAATGTTACCATAGCAACACACTTTTGCTACCATATTTCACACCAGTGTTACCATAGCAACACACATTTGCTATAAAATTTAGTACCAATCATAGTGAACAGATTGTTACTTCTTCACTAAAAGATTCTTTGGTACATGAACGGCCACCGATTTAAGGATCCACGAAGGAGACCATGATGTATCTCGTTCCCTTGGTAACGTGGAGTCCTTCATGGTAGTGCGTCAGACGGCCAGGGTGCATGAACATCCACCCTTGTCGCAGGGATGTGACGCTGCAGTTGTAGCGGATGAATCGGCAACCACCGCCCTGTAAAAATAAAAACCACATTACCATTACAATGGCGACTATCTTTTATATGCACCATCCCACAGACGGGATAGCACATATCACAGCTTTTGATATACCAGCTGTGGTGCATTAGCTGGCCCAGTGGTAAAGCGCTCGCCTGATGCGCAGTCTCTCTGGGATCGATCCCCGTCGGTGGGTCCATTGGGCTATTTCTCGCTCCAGCCAGTGCACCACAACTGGTATATCAAAGGCTGTGGTATGTGCTATCCCGCCTGTGTGGGATGGTGAATATAAATGATCCCTTGCTACTAACAGAAAAATGTAGCAGGTTTTCTCTCTTAGATTATATGTCGAAATTACCAAATGTTTGACATCCAACAGCTGGTGATTAATAAATCTATGTGCTCTAGTCGTGTCATTAAAAAAAAAAAAAAAAAAACTTTTACTTTTACAACTGCAACTGTGTCGCAATTATCAAATGTCTCATACACAATAGCTGATCAATGTGTGCTAGTGGAATGAAAGATTAAGCATTTTGAGAGTACTGCTAAAGCAATACATGTCCCCTACCGGGCCCAACAAATTTCTGTATCTTCTAAGTTCAAGGGCCATAACTGAAAATTGGTAAATAGTCATGAAAGTCAAATTTGATCTGTAACAGTACATGTTAAAGCTACACAAAAAATTTCAGCTCAATATCTTGAAAACACATTTTTGTATCTTCTAAGTTCAAGGACCATAACTCTGTCAGAAATGTGTAAATCGCCACAAAAATGAAGTTTGATTTGTAAGAGTACATTATAAAGCTATACACAAAATTTCAGGTCCATTTCTCCAGGCTTTGTGAAAAAAAATCTGAAAACTTATGTGGGACAGACGGACAGATGGATGAACAGACAGACTGACAGATGGATGAACAGACAGACAAACGGACAGATGGATGAACAGACAGACAGACAGACAGATGGATGAACGGACAGACAGACCAGTAAGGGACTAATAGGAACAGGTTTAACGACTCTCCAGCAGAAATGAAAATTGGTTATTGGGTGGCAACAAAGTATATGAATGAATGAAAGTCGATACAAACGTTTTGTTGAAACAGTGTGTACTGAATAAATGTTTAAATTATATATTTTATATTTTAATACAGCCAAATTTTTAAATAGTTGTTTAATGACATGGAACACAAAGTTAACATCAATGAAACAAAGATACAAATTCTGAACCAAAAAAAAAGACTGAATCTTAGAAACACTAAGGGGCCGTCCATAATTTTCAACATTTTCACAAGCGTACAAACCGTACACTTTTGACCACCCCCTCCCTCCCCCCTAAAAGTGTACATCCCCAAATGAAAAATGTTGATCGACATTTTTCATTTTAAAAAAAAGTGTAAGCTGACCCCTTAACCCCCTCCCCCCTGCGTACAGTTTGTACGCTCGTGAAAATGTTTAAAATTATGGACAGCCCCTAAGAACACCACATCCACAATCTGTACACAATTTCATCATCTTATTACAGCGATTTACTTTATAAATTATGCATGTTCTACTATGCTGTTATAATAGTAGTCATTTATATAGGCTTATCATCTGTTTGCCAATCTACTTCATTTATTTGAATAAATATTGTTTAAAAAAAAAAAAAAAAAAATCACCTGAATAGAATAGTAAAAGGTATGTATATATACTCTTCAAAAGAAGAAACGCAAAACCACATTGTCGTAACATTTGGAGAATTGATTTAATTATTGAATGGTGAGTCCGATAATTACCAAATGTTGCAGGATTGTGCACAATTCACTCTAGTCCATTGTGAGTAAGTGATAGGACACACCACCAAGGTCAAGGTCATCTGGAGTCAATACCGGGTGTGGCCTCCGCGTGTGTTGACAACTGCCTGGCACCGCCTGCCCATTGAAGCAACCAGAGTACGGATGACGTCCCGGGGGATGATGGCCCACTCGGCCTGCAAGGCTGCTGCCAGCTCGGGCAGGGTCTGGGGCTGTGGTTGTCACTGTCGGAGGCGTCGGTCCAACTCGTCCCATAGATGCTCAATTGGGTTCAAATCCGGTGATGTCGATGGCCAAGGAAGGACATTAATGTTGTTGTTCTGTAGGAAAGCCGTTGTGAGACGTGCTGTGTGAGGCCTGGCGTTGTCATGTTGGAACACTGCGTTGGCGTTGGCCATAACTGGAACGATGTGTGGCCGGAGGATCTGGTCAATGTAGCCCTGTGCATTCAGGTTGCCCTGCACGTGGACCAGGTCAGTTCTGCCAGTGTGTGAGATGGCTGCCCACACCATGACACTACCCCCGCCGAATCTGTCCACTTCCTGCACGCAGTTTGCCGCATAACGTTCACCACGACGCCTATACACGCGACATCTTCCATCATGACGTCGGAGCAGAAATCGGGACTCGTCACTGAACCACACCTGTCTCCATCGCAGTTGAGGCCATTGTCGATGAATCTGGCACCACTGCAGTCGGAGTCGACGGTGTTGTGGTGTTAAGATGACACCTCGAACTGGACGTCTGGCACGAATTCCTACCTCAAGTAGGCGGTTCCGTGCGGTCTGGTCGGATATCCTGCGCAAACCTGGTATTGCTGCGGCTGTGGAGGTGGCAGTAGTCAATCGTTCCCGAAGGTGGCGTACCCGGATGTAGCGGTCCTGCCCGGGGGTAGTGACCCGTGGTCGACCGGATCTAGGGAGGTCACGTGTTGATCCATTTTGCTGGTAACGGTCCCACAGTCTGGAGATGGTGCTTGGGGACACATGGAATGCCCTGGCAACGGCCGTTCTGGATTCGCCTGCGTCTAGTCGGCCGATGGCATTGTTTCTCTGCGGTTCACTGAGACGTGGAATGTCCTGGATTGTCAACTGTCGGCCAGATACAGAGGCCAGGCAAGCGAACACCCTGCACTTTTATACTGTCGGTGTTCATGTTGCACGTGCAGACAACGCACGTGCAGTGGTGACATGGTTTGCATGTGGCTGCGTTTTTGCGAATATTCACATTTTGGAACTTTATTGTACAGTAGCTGCGTTTTATCGAATGTAACCGTGGGAATGTGTTTGGGACATGCAATGACCTTATATTCACAAAGCATGAACCGGTAGGAAACATAAAATCGGAATTATAACCCATTTGTACCCTTTTGCGTTTCTTTTTTTGAAGAGTATATATCACTGATCAATGCGTTAACTCATTTTAAAACATTTAAGAGAGACTGAGTCAGTAGCGAGTGTGTCCACCGTGAGCATTGATACAGGCCTGGAACCGTCATCTCATTGAGGCCACTAAACGTAGGAGAAAGTTCCTGGGAATGTCATTTTAGATCTGAGGAAGGATCAGCCGGAGTTCCTGCAGTGTTGTTGGAGGATTTGGAAGACGTCACAAGCGTCACTCCATTTCATCCCAGACATGATCGATTGGTGACAAATCTGGGGACCTGGCAGGCCAGGGTAGCACATCAACATTGTTCTGATTCAGATACTGCTACACAACTTTAGTAATGTGTGGTCTGGCTGCGAGGTCCCAGATTCAAACATCCCTATGACTCAGCATCTATCATTTTCACTGAGGCATGGCATGACGAAATTGCATGAAACAGGTCACTAATGATGTTTTTCTGACTTCTGAAGGCTGCACAGAGTGGCAATGATTTGCGATTGAATGTCTGGCCTTTTAAGGCGAACACTCGCTGTAACAACTGACTGGTTGCATTTCTTTGAGCTGACCGGCCTCGTTGGCGTCGTGGTTAGGCCATCGGTCTACAGGCTGGTAGGTACTGGGTTCGGATCCCAGTCGAGGCATGGGATTTTTAATCCAGATACCGACTCCAAACCCTGAGTGAGTGCTCCGCAAGGCTCAATGGGTAGGTGTAAACCACTTGCACCGACCAGTGATCCATAACTGGTTCAACAAAGGCCATGGTTTGTGCTATCCTGCCTGTGGGAAGCGCAAATAAAAGATCCCTTGCTGCTAATCGGAAAGAGTAGCCCATGTAGTGGCGACAGCGGGTTTCCTCTCAAAATCTGTGTGGTCTTTAACCATATGTCTGACGCCATATAACCGTAAATAAAATGTGTTGAGTGCGTCGTTAAATAAAACATTTCTTTGTTTCTTTCTTTGAGCTGTTTCATGCACATTTTCTCTGGTTTACATCCATAAATCCATTCACAAATTTATTACTCCAAACGAACCATGTCACAATAACTTTTGTCTTTTAGTATATTTGCCATTGTCATGGAGAAACTCATAAGAATTTTGAAACCCCTGCACCAAGGCGTGCAACAGCATTTGCAAAGGTGTGTTTGTTTATGGCATCTTACCTCAAAATCTACATTGACTCTGTTCAGAGCTAAGTTGATCGTGTAGGTAGATGAATCGTGATGCGGTCTCAAAAATGGCTGTTCATCTGGCCGGTATCTCACTACGAAATTCATCAACGCAGTAGGTGGCTGGAAAACAGAAGAAAAAAAATATATATATCAAAGGTGATTAATATTGGTTTAACGGCACTTCCGCACATTTTAAACTACGGGAAATACTAACAACTGGTTATTTCAACACTTGGGTCTAGAGAGAGAAAAAGGAAAATCTGCTCATAAAACTTGAGTCGGCAATTTGTTTGGAGTTGCCCAGTTTCCAAACCTGGCCTCCAAAGCTAGCAAGTCCAGGCTTATATTTCAACATTTTGTGCTAATTTTACTATAAAATCCACGGATGTGAGAGGCTGGAACAAAAAAGTTTACTACAACCGGGGTCCAAGGAAAATTGTTGTTTGCAACCCCTGGAACTGTCAAAAACTGCATTCAATGCTAACAAATTTAAACTGGTTATAACTTATAATATAAGGCACACATCAAAAACTTGAAACTCTGAAAACATGCAAATGAACCTTGTGTGGTCAACAGTATTGAACCTCATGGTTTTTTTTGTTTTTTTTTAGATGAAATGGAAAAGCGCATTTGGGCGTTTCCGCGTAGCTCTTACATCCCTGAAAATCTATCACTAGTGAGGTTTTGTTTGTCCCAGACGGTGCCTTATGGCTGGTATATCAAAGGCCACAGTTTGTGCTGTCTTGTTGATGGGTAAGAGCATATTAATACCCATATGGTTAAAAATATCTTGGTGCATATGAAAGTGATATATCCCACTAGAACAACAAGTGGGACGTAACACTTTATGACGTCATCGATTGGGGCACTACAACCTTACAGGAACGTCAACCCAACGAGGTGAGTAATATAAATTAAGATCTATGATGGGTAATCTGGGGCGTAGCCAGAGAGGAAAAAATGCTGAGGCAAACCCAGACCTGTAAAATAAATATCAGTGTCATGGGAAAAATAAAATAAATCTGGGGAAATTCCAGACGATGCAAGTGCCTCGTCTGCCTCATGCTGGCTACGCCATTGGTAATAAACAGGATATTAAACTCACTACCAATTCGTATCCTGTTTATGCCCCTCGTGAAATAATTTTTGTCGTCAATTGAAAATTATTTAACTCGGGACATAAACATGATACAAAATGGAAGCTTGTTTAATATCTTATAAATAGATCCCTTGATGCTATTCTGTAGAAGTATGATACCGCTCGTTGTAACAGCAGTTTGTTCTCTCACTGTTTAGACCAAGTATTACAGTAATAACCATGTTAGATCCCAAATAGCTGCAGTTTAAAGTGTGCTGAGGTGCTGTTTAAATATTCCTTACCTCAGAGATTTGTTTTTCATGTAGATTTTCTTCTTTTTTCCCCACACCTCCATTTCGGTTATCACTTTTGATGTCCATCTCTTCTTTTTGTCACCAGAGAACCTACCTGTCAACTCTTGTAGTTCAGATTCTGTCGTCATGGCACCTACCTATTAACTTCTTAATATTTCACAACACATCCAAGTCCTTGTCTCTCCAACAACAATCTCATAATCACACCAATTTCCAGTAGTTGTCTTGTGTTCATCCATCCGTCCGTCAGTTTCATTCATTCATTCATTAATTCAATATAATATACTGTGATATCACTTTTTTTCATGGTGGTCGAACATTTGTTTAATTCGTGGACTAGCGTAGTCAACAAAAATAAAATATATGCATACATTTAAAACAAATTTATGATTCATGAATTTAAGTATGCAACGAAATGTGTATTTTAGCAATTCAAGCCCACAAAAATAATGCATTTTACAATATCTCTCTTATGGTCACTGCATCACAAACCTTCTACTTTCATTCATTCATTATAATATATATATATCTCTTATGGTCACTACTCACATACCTACTATTTTCCAGCAGTTGTCTTGTGTTCATTCATTCATTCATTCATTCATTCATTCATTCATTCATTCATTCACTCACTCATTCGTTAAATCAATTATTCATTCACTCATTCTATTTCTGTGCTTATATCCAATTAAGGTTCAAGCATGCTGTCCTGGCTACACACCTCAGCTATCTGGGCTGTTTATTCAGGACAGTGGGTTAGTTGTTAGTGCGATAGAAATAGTGATGACCTTATAATGGTACACCTCTCCAATGAGCTGTTAAAGCTTGCTCTGGGTGGACCTGTAAAAAACACTGCAGTACTGACAGATATGTTAATTGTATAACCTTAAAGAAACTGTCCCGAATTTGCTGTCGTTGTTAACATGTTTTCAACTAACAAAGCATTTTAATGACTGAAATTACATATGTTAAATACATTTTCTTTAGATCTGGGCGGTATACTGTCAATACCGATTTACTATATCGTGCAAATTTAAAAAGTATTGAAAAATGTTTCCACGCCATTTAGTAAAGCACTAACAATATATCTGATGAATGCAAAATGGATTGGGTATAAATCAGACGAGAGCCTTGTGTTTGGAATTTAATTTTATTTAGATGAAATTAGCAGGTGAGCCTCAACTCGGGCATGCATTTAAAGCCAAATATACTGAAAATACTGCTCGATATCGGTATCGCGTCAATACCAAACACCATACCGATACCGAGGTACAAGTAAATCACCCTCAAAATACTGATACCAAACCTCAATTTTCAATACCGCTCAGCTCTAATTTTCTTGTTCAGAAAATAAAATAAAGTTTGAGAAAACACAAGCATTAGGACAATCAGAGAATATAAAATCACTGGTATTCTAAACAAGAAAAAGAATAAATATTAAATTTAATTTTAATCATTAAAACGGCCAACACAAGACAAGTCTCTTTAAGGTTTTACAACACAAGACAAGTCTCTTTAAGGTTTTACAACACAAGACAAGTCTCTTTAAAGTTTTACAACTTTCCCCATGTCTGATGGAGAATTTAACTTTTAGTTGTTACATTGCTAAATACAGGGCTCATCAAAGTGAAATGTATCACAAAATACTTGTAGGTTATTCACAAACGGAACATTTAATTCTGTAACCACCGATTGTATTGTCAGATTACGGTGACCATTTAATCATTTACAAAGCAGAGTGATAAACTGCTATTAGCGGATTATCATTGGTCAGGGCTTCTAGATTATGATAGCCCCACTCCCATGGCTAGTGATATTCAATGTTGGGCTAGTAAATAACTACTATTACCATGCCTGGCGGGGCTTAACCCTGGCACTGTCTAATGGTCTGGGGACAGTAAAAAAAAATATTAAAAAATAATAATAATAAAATGCCTGTAGCCCCACTCCCATGGCTAGTGATATTCAATGTTGGGCTAGTAAATAATTACTATTGCCATGCTCAACGGGTAGTGAATTTTTTTGTTGTTGTCAATGTTGTTTTGTAAATATGAATATCTTGCCCCCACCCTCCAATGTTAGTGTTTTAAAGCTCTACCTCCCTCTTTAGGTGACATATCTGATTATTACTATTATTTATTAAAAACTGTATTAACTTAAAGTAAAGTAGGGCCAGTAAATTTTTAATCATGGATAGTAAATATTTTAAATCACTGATCCCAAGCCCTGCATAAGACTGATTTGATTTGAAAAACTTTAAAATATATATTTCAAATGGGGTTTTTCGTGTTTTTTTACATATATATTATTTTCAATGCAGTATGTACCTACTATTTTTTGAAATGAGAAATTTAACATCTTAAAAAGATTGTGAATAATTACAAACTGCAAATTTGTTATGAAAAATTTGGAATAAATGTAATTTCTCTACTTTTTAAAATGAATTGCAAGATAACAATAAAAACAGGTTAATGCTGTAAGATAAAGGGTTTAATGAAAAGACTTGACATGTTCCCCATTCTCACCCTATGTGAAAGAAAGAAAATGTTTTATTTAATGACGCACTCAACACATTTTATTTATGGTTATATGGCGTCAGACATATGGTTAAGGACCACACAGATATTGAAACCCACTGTCGCCACTGCATAGGCTACTCTTTTCCATTAGCAGCAAGGGGTCTTTTATATGCACCATCCCACAGACAGGATAATACATACCGTGGTCTTTGATACACCAGTCGTGGAGCACTGGCTGGAATGAGAAATAGACCAATGGGCCCACCGCACATCACACGAGTGCTCTATCACTGGGCTACGTCCTGTCCCTCTAACTCTATTTGAGTCTAGTCTCTTAAGACTTTTATAAGCATGAGGCCTGGTCCGAAAGTTCCAGCAGCTAAAATTTGGTGGTCACGTTTTCTGGTCATATGATCAAATCATTTTTTGTGGTTGAAAATGCACTTCAATGTATTAAATAAAATAAATTTAAAATATAATTTTTTCAAATTTCGGATTTGTTTTTTTTTTAGAAGTAATCCAATATAAGAAATGAACTTCGCTGAGCCCTGTAATTTTTGCATGCATGCAGTCTCTGTTTCCCCCCTAAAAGACACTCACATCGGAAAAATATCCTATGAATTCTTTCTGCTGCAACGGCATAATGTAGACTTTCAAAAAGTGAAGCCAGTGTTTCTCCATTCCAATCTGACGCATGTGAATATCGACTGTGGGAACGTTTTCGTATCCGCCGGGGAGACGGGGATCCTAGAAAACAAAAAACCGACTTACATCACTAACATAGCCCTGAAAGTAGCGTTGTTGCAATGGCTTGATGTAGGTTTTCAAGAACTGCAGCCACTGTTGTTCCATTCTAATCTGTTTCATGTGGATGTCAACAGTTGGAACATTCTCGTAGCCCCCATCCAGACGGTTATCCTTCAAAGAGAACAGTCTTTCAGTTGATTAACAAAGTTTATTACTTGACAAAGTTTATTCTATACAATAATTGTGTTAATATAGGCACCCCACCACCATTTGTTGTGTCATTTGATTGACAAAGTTTATTCTATACAGTAATTTCTTAATATAGGCACCCCACCATCATTTGTTGTGTCTTTACATGACAAAGTTTATTCTATACAGTAATTTCTTAATATAGGCACCCCACCACCAGTTGTGTCATTATTTGACAAAGTTTATTCTATACAGTAATTTCTTAATATAGGCACCCCATCATTTGTTGTGTCGTTACTTGACAAAGTTTATTCTATACAGTAATTTCTTAATATAGGCACCCCACCATCATTTGTTGTGTCATTATTTGACAAAGTTTATTCTATACAGTAATTTCTTAATATAGGCAGCCCACTACCATTTGTTGTGTCGTTACTTGACAAAGTTTATTCTATACAGTAATTTCTTAATATAGGCACCCCACCATCATTTGTAGCGACATTACTTGACAAAGTTTATTCTATACAGTAATTTTGTTAATAAAGGCACCCCACCATCATTTGTTGTGTTGTTACTTGACAAAGTTTATTCTATACAGTAATTTCTTAATATAGGCACCCCATCATTTGTTGTGTTGTTACTTGACAAAGTTTATTCTATACAGTCATTTCTTAATATAGGCACCCCATCACCATTTGTTGTGTCTTTACATGACAAACTTTATTCTACACAGTAATTTCTTAATATAGGCAGCCCCCCATCATTTGTTGTGTCGTTACATGACAAAGTTTATTCTATACAGTAATTTCTTAATATAGGCACCCCACCACCATTTGTTGTGTCTTTACATGACAAACTTTATTCTACACAGTAATTTCTTAATATAGGCACCCCATCATTTGTTGTGTCTTTACATGACAAACTTTATTCTACACAGTAATTTCTTAATATAGGCACCCCATCAGTTGTTGTGTCGTTACTTGACAAACTTTATTCTATACAGTAATTTTGTTAATATAGGCACCCCAGCACCATTTGTTGTGTCGTTACTTGACAAAGTTTACTCTATACAGTAATTTCTTAATATAGGCACCCCACATTATTAAGCACTTTAATTTATACAGTAATAGGCAACCCAGCACCATTTGTTGTGTCATTACTTGACAAAGTTTACTCTATACAGTAATTTTGTTAATATAGGCACCCCAGCACCATTTGTTGTGTCGTTACATGACAAACTTTATTCTATACAGTAATTTTGTTAATATAGGCACCCCACCACCATTTGTTGCGTCGTTACTTGACAAACTTTATTCTATACAGTAATTTTGTTAATATAGGCACCCCAGCACCATTTGTTGCGTCGTTACTTGACAAAGTTTATTCTATACAGTAATTTCTTAATATAGGCACCCCACCACCATTTGTTGCGTCGTTACTTGACAAAGTTTACTCTATACAGTAATTTTGTTAATATAGGCACCCCACCACCATTTGTTGTGTCGTTACTTGACAAAGTTTATTCTATACAGTAATTTTGTTAATATAGGCACCCCACCACCATTTGTTGCGTCGTTACTTAACAAACTTTATTCTATACAGTAATTTTGTTAATATAGGCACCCCCCATCATTTGTTGTGTCGTTACATGACAAAGTTTATTCTATACAGTAATTTCTTAATATAGGCACCCCCACCATTTGTTGTGTCTAGGCACCCCAGCACCATTTGTCGTTACATGACAAACTTTATTCTACACAGTAATTTTGTTAATATAGGCACCCCAGCACCATTTGTTGTGTCGTTACTTGACAAAGTTTACTCTATACAGTAATTTCTTAATATAGGCACCCCACATTATTAAGCACTTTAATTTATACAGTAATAGGCAACCCAGCACCATTTGTTGTGTCATTACTTGACAAAGTTTACTCTATACAGTAATTTTGTTAATATAGGCACCCCAGCACCATTTGTTGTGTCGTTACATGACAAACTTTATTCTATACAGTAATTTTGTTAATATAGGCACCCCACCACCATTTGTTGCGTCGTTACTTGACAAACTTTATTCTATACAGTAATTTTGTTAATATAGGCACCCCAGCACCATTTGTTGCGTCGTTACTTGACAAAGTTTATTCTATACAGTAATTTGTTAATATAGGCACCCCACCACCATTTGTTGCGTCGTTACTTGACAAAGTTTACTCTATACAGTAATTTTGTTAATATAGGCACCCCACCACCATTTGTTGTGTCGTTACTTGACAAAGTTTATTCTATACAGTAATTTTGTTAATATAGGCACCCCATCACCATTTGTTGTGTCGTTACATGACAAACTTTATTCTACACAGTAATTTCTTAATATAGGCACCCCATCATTTGTTGTGTCGTTACATGACAAAGTTTATTCTATACAGTAATTTCTTAATATAGGCACCCCACCATTTGTTGTGTCTTTACATGACAAACTTTATTCTACACAGTAATTTCTTAATATAGGCACCCCATCATTTGTTGTGTCTTTACATGACAAACTTTATTCTATACAGTAATTTCTTAATATAGGCACCCCACCATTTGTTGTGTCGTTACTTGACAAACTTTATTCTATACAGTAATTTTGTTAATATAGGCACCCCAGCACCATTTGTTGTGTCGTTACTTGACAAAGTTTACTCTATACAGTAATTTCTTAATATAGGCACCCCACATTATTAAGCACTTTAATTTATACAGTAATAGGCAACCCAGCACCATTTGTTGTGTCGTTACTTGACAAAGTTTACTCTATACAGTAATTTTGTTAATATAGGCACCCCAGCACCATTTGTTGTGTCGTTACATGACAAACTTTATTCTATACAGTAATTTTGTTAATATAGGCACCCCACCACCATTTGTTGCGTCGTTACTTGACAAATTTGTTGTGTCGTTTATTCTATACAGTAATTTTGTTAATATAGGCACCCCAGCACCATTTGTTGCGTCGTTACTTGACAAAGTTTATTCTATACAGTAATTTCTTAATATAGGCACCCCACCACCATTTGTTGCGTCGTTACTTGACAAAGTTTACTCTATACAGTAATTTTGTTAATATAGGCACCCCACCACCATTTGTTGTGTCGTTACTTGACAAAGTTTATTCTATACAGTAATTTTGTTAATATAGGCACCCCACCACCATTTGTTGCGTCGTTACTTAACAAACTTTATTCTATACAGTAATTGTGTTAATATAGGCACCCCACCATCACTTGTTGTGTCGTTACTTGACAAAGTTTACTCTATACAGTAATTTTGTTAATATAGGCACCCCAGCACCATTTGTTGTGTCGTTACTTGACAAAGTTTACTCTATACAGTAATTTTGTTAATATAGGCACCCCACCACCATTTGTTGTGTCGTTACTTGACAAAGTTTACTCTATACAGTAATTGTGTTAATATAGGCACCCCACCACCATTTGTTGTGTCGTTACTTGACAAAGTTTACTCTATACAGTAATTTTGTTAATATAGGCACCCCACCACCATTTGTTGTGTCGTTACTTGACAAAGTTTACTCTATACAGTAATTTTGTTAATATAGGCACCCCAGCACCATTTGTTGTGTCGTTACATGACAAAGTTTACTCTATACAGTAATTTTGTTAATATAGGCACCCCAGCACCATTTGTTGTGTCGTTACTTGACAAAGTTTACTCTATACAGTAATTTTGTTAATATAGGCACCCCAGCACCATTTGTTGTGTCGTTACTTGACAAAGTTTACTCTATACAGTAATTGTGTTAATATAGGCACCCCACCACTATTTGTTGTGTCGTTACTTGACAAAGTTTACTCTATACAGTAATTGTGTTAATATAGGCACCCCACCACCATTTGTTGTGTCCTTACATGACAAACTTTATTCTATACTGTAATTTTGTTAATATAGGCACCCCACCACCATTTGTTGTGTCGTTACTTGACAAAGTTTATTCTACGATGTGCACACTTTATGACTCCGCGTAGTAATACTTTCAAAAAGTGAAATTCCATAATACATTTGAAAAGCTGAATGTATTAGACATGTAGTTATTTTTAAAATCCTCATCCTGATGAATGGAAAAAGTAATTTTTGTTTGACAATTAATGGATTTGTTTTTGGAGGGGGCGGGGGGTAATAAAATTCTTTGAAATTGGGAGCATCAAAGCCGATCCAGCCATCGAAGTGATTGTGATGTTTTCACCAACTTTTTCTTCTGTCTGGTAGATGGTCTGTGAAGCTGAGGTACTCAAGCAGAATGAATAAAGCGAGTGAGACAAAAGTTAGTTTATTTTGTGTAACCACACCACTAGAGCACATTGATTAATTAATCATCAGCTATTGGATGTCAACCATTTGATAATTCTGACATATAGGACTTCTTCAAAAGAAACTTGCTAAATTTTTTCCATTAGCAGAAAGGGATCTTTTGTATGCATTTCCCACAGACAGAACAGCACATACCACTGCCTCTGATATACCAATCATGGTGCACTGGTTAAGATGGGAAAAACAATTAGAAAATGGATTTGATCCTTTGATACAAGCACTTTAGGGGAGTGCTCTACTGAATGATCTAGATCCCGTTCCCAGTAAGCAAGACATTGTAAGACAGATTTAGAGAGTGGAAAGATCAAGACCATAGTCAACACATTGTACTTGTATAATGCATGCAGTACATTTACTATTTCATATTTAGTTATATTTCACATATGAAGATTATTTCATGTACCGTATATCTTCGCCTGTAAGTCGATCTCGGCTATAAGTCGAGTCCCTAATTTCAAGCCCTGAAAACGTATTTTTTTATTGTCCCGTTTATAAGTCGACCCATGAAAAACAACTTATAAATATTGAAGTATTTCTTATTTTCAGCACATAAGAACAATAATATACAATATTTGAACAAAAGAAAATTATTTTACAAACTTCAGTTTTCACGTTTTGTACATCGCAATCAAACTACATAGCATCAAAACGAAACATTCCCTTAGTTGATAGTGAAAGCTGTTTGACTGTCACCGTATAGCACTGTACAGCATGGTTTTGTGCACAGACAACAACTTTATTTATAAACACTGACAACAGATCACTACGATAAAACTGAAAGTATCAGTTAATCACATGTTTTGCCGCCATATTAATACATGTAAGGAGGACAACTCTGGAAAGTACACTGGTTTTGTACCAAATGATGTATGTCCCTATTGCTCTAGTGAACTGTAGAGATCAGTCTAATCTGTTTTAAGGGAAAGCTCAGTAATATTCATGAAGTTAATCACCGACAAAACATTGTTTGAACAACCATTAATGCCAGTGACCAGATTTCAAAATAAACTCAGGCAACAGGTAGTTAGTACTGTTTACATTTTTGCTATTAGTGATGACTGTTATTTTAACTAAGTGGACTGTTCTCTTGGCATGTGAGAGATCGCACACCTTTTTGCATAACCGAAACCGTTCTAATGCCAAAAAAAAGGTTATACAAAATAAATGTCAAATTAACATATTTGAGTATAAATACAGGGCAAACTTCAACAATAAAACTTGTAAAATAATCCCCAAAACGGTAATATTTTTGGGTGAATTTTTTTTACCCTCTTATAAGTCGACCCCCCGAGTTATAAAATAATTTTGGGGTGAAAAAAATTCGACTTATAGGCGAAGATATACGGTATTCATATAATGCATGCAGTATATTAACCATGTCATATTTAATCATCTTTCACATATGAACATTATTTTATGTGTTTTTATATTGTATGCAGTATCTTAACTTTTTCATATTTAGTTATATATCACATATAAAGATTATTTCATTTATTCATATATTGCATGCAGTATATTAACGTTTTCATATTTAATAATCTTACACATATGAACATTATTTTAAATGTTTCATATATTGCATGCAGTGCATTCACTATTTCATATTCGGTTATCTTTCACATATGAACATTATCTTATTTATTCATTAAATTTTTTTTTTTTTTAAATATCTAAACAAATGTTATACATTTGTATGATTTTTGTAAAACATTAATCCAGTAGTCTAAAGGGTTAATACTGTGGTGGATATTTTGTCAAACATTAATCCAGTAGTCTAAAAGGTTAATACTGTGGTGGATATTTTGTCAAACATTAATCCAGTAGTCTAAAAGGTTAATACTGTGGTGGATATTTTG
This sequence comes from Gigantopelta aegis, assembly GCF_016097555.1. NCBI lineage: Eukaryota > Metazoa > Mollusca > Gastropoda > Neomphalida > Peltospiridae > Gigantopelta > Gigantopelta aegis. The sequence continues at coordinate 15,462,673 of NC_054713.1, read as the reverse complement.
TCAAACATTAATCCAGTAGTCTAAAAGGTTAATACTGTGGTGGATATTTTGTCAAACATTAATCCAGTAGTCTAAAAGGTTAATACTGTGGTGGATATTTTGTCAAACATTAATCCAGTAGTCTAAAAGGTTAATACTGTGGTGGATATTTTGTCAAACAATAATCCAGTAGTCTAAAAGGTTAATACTGTGGTGGATATTTTGTCAAACATTAATCCAGTAGTCTAAAAGGTTAATACTGTGGTGGATATTTTGTCAAACAATAATCCAGTAGTCTAAAAGGTTAATACTGTGGTGGATATTTTGTCAAACAATAATCCAGTAGTCTAAAAGGTTAATACTGTGGTGGATATTTTGTCAAACAATAATCCAGTAGTCTAAAAGGTTAATACTGTGGTGGATATTTTTGTAAAACATTAATCCAGTAGTCTAAAAGCTTAATACTGTGGTGGATATTTTTGTAAAACATTAATCCAGTAGTCTAAAAGCTTAATACTGTGGTGGATATTTTGTCAAACATTAATCCAGTAGTCTAAAAGCTTAATACTGTGGTGGATATTTTGTCAAACATTAATCCAGTAGTCTAAAAGGTTAATACTGTGGTGGATATTTTGTCAAACATTAATCCAGTAGTCTAAAAGGTTAATACTGTGGTGGATATTTTGTCAAACAATAATCCAGTAGTCTAAAAGGTTAATACTGTGGTGGATATTTTGTCAAACATTAATCCAGTAGTCTAAAAGGTTAATATTGTGGTGGATATTTTGTCAAATTTATTACTATAAAGGAAAGGAAAGGAAATGTTTTATTTAACGACGCACTCAACACATTTTATTTACGGTTATATGGCGTCGGACATATGGTTATGGACCACACAGATATTGAGATAGGAAACCTGCTGTCACCACTTCATTGGCTACTCTTTCCGATTAACAGCAAGGGATCATTTATATGCACCATCCCACAGACAGGATAGCACATACCACAGCCTTTGTTACACCAGCTGTGGAGCACTGGCTGGAACAAGAAATAGCCCAATGGGACCACCGACGGGGATCGATCCTAAACCGACCGCGCATCAAGCGAATGCTTTACCATTGGGCTACGCCTTATTACTATAGTGCACATATCATTAGAAAGGTTATTATTTCTGCTGCTGTGGATTTGTTTGTAAATAATTAAATTTTTGAGATCACCCTCATGGGGCCGACTCTGTCCATTGATAAATTCACCATTTACTTTTTTTTCGTGTTTTTTTTATAACTAATTTTAATATTTGGCTTATAAAATTTTCTTAAATTAACCAAATTAAAAATTAATTAAAGTTTCATGTCTTACATTTGTATTTAATAGATGCATCATTAAACGTTTCTTCTAACCTAACGAGCGAATTACCTGAGCCAGGTAAAAGTTATAAATACTCACCTTGTTTTTTCCACCAGACCACTGGCCGTAGTTTTCCATTTCCTCCACTAGTTGATTACAGTACTGAGGTGTGAACATAGCAAACCAAAACACATCGGGACACGGCTGAAATCAAAAAATAAAATAAAATGTGTTCTAGTATACTTCATGACACAATATGGAGATGGGGAAAACAACAAACTAAAACAGGTTGGGGCATGTATTTAGTTATCCTTTTACAAACACAATCTGGAGATGGGGAAAACAACAAACTAAAACAGGTTGGAGCATGTATTTAGTTATCCTTTTACAAACACAATGTGGAGATGGGGAAAACAACAAACTAAAACAAGTTGGGGCATGTATTTAGTTATCCTTTTACAAACACAATGTGGAGATGGGGAAAACAACAAACTAAAACAGGTTGGGGCATGTATTTAGTTATCCTTTTACAAACACAATGTGGAGATGGGGAAAACAACAAACTAAAACAGGTTGGGGCATGTATTTAGTTATCCTTTTACAAACACAATGTGGAGATGGGGAAAACAACAAACTAAAACAGGTTGGGGCATGTATTTAGTTATCCTTTTACAAACACAATGTGGAGATGGGGAAAACAACAAACTAAAACAGGTTGGGGCATGTATTTAGTTATCCTTTTACAAACACAATGTGGAGATGGGGAAAACAACAAACTAAAACATGTTGGGGCATGTATTTAGTTATCCTTTTACAAACACATGTGGAGATGGGGAAAACAACAAACTAAAACATGTTGGGGCATTTAGTTATCCTTTTACAAACACAATGTGGAGATGGGGAAAACAACAAACTAAAACAGGTTGGGGCATGTATTTAGTTATCCTTTTACAAACACAATGTGGAGATGGGGAAAACAGTAAACCAAAACATGTTGGGGCATGTATTTAGTTATCCTTTTACAAACACAATGTGGAGATGGGGAAAACAGTAAACCAAAACAGGTTGGGGCATGTATTTAGTTATCCTTTTACAAACACAATGTGGAGATGGGGAAAACAGCAAACCAAAACATGTTGGGGCATGTATTTAGTTATCCTTTTACAAACACAATGTGGAGATGGGGAAAACAGCAAACCAAAACAAGTTGGGGCATGTATTTAGTTATCCTTTTACAAACACAATGTGGAGATGGGGAAAACAGTAAACCAAAACAAGTTGGGGCATGTATTTAGTTATCCTTTTACAAACACAATGTGGAGATGGGGAAAACAGCAAACCAAAACAAGTTGGGGCATGTATTTAGTTATCCTTTTACAAACACAATGTGGAGATGGGGAAAACAGTAAACCAAAACAAGTTGGGGCATGTATTTAGTTATCCTTTTACAAACACAATGTGGAGATGGGGAAAACAGCAAACCAAAACAAGTTGGGGCATGTATTTAGTTATCCTTTTACAAACACAATGTGGAGATGGGGAAAACAGTAAACCAAAACATGTAGGGAATGTATTTAGTTATCCTGTTACAAACACAATGTGGAGATGGGGAAAACAGCAAACCAAAACAAGTTGGGACATGTATTTAATTATCCTTTTACAAACACAATGTGGAGATGGGGAAAATAGCAAACCAAAACAAGTTGGGACATGTATTTAATTATCCTTTTACAAACACAATGTGGCGATGGGGAAAAACTGCAAACCAAAAAAAGTTGGGACATGTATTTAATTATCCTTTTACAAACACAATGTGGAGATGGGGGAAAACAGCAAACCAAAACAAGTTGGGACATGTATTTAATTATCCTTTTACAAACACAATGTGGAGATGGGGAACAAACCAAAGCAACATGTATTTAGTTATCCCTTTACAAACCAATGTGGAGATGGGGAAAACAGCAAACCAAAACAAGTTGGGGCATGTATTTAGTTATCAGAAAGAAATGTTTTATTTAACGACGCACTCAACACATTTTATTTACGGTTATATGGCATCAGACATATGGTTAAGGACCACACAGATTTTGAGAGGAAACCCGCTGTCGCCACTTCATGGGCTACTCTTCCGATTAGCAGCAAGGGATCTTTTATTTGCGCTTCCCACAGGCAGGATAGCACAAACCATGGCCTTTGTTGAACCAGTTATGGATCACTGGTCGGTGCAAGTGGTTTACACCTACCCATTGAGCCTTGCGGAGCACTCACTCAGGGTTTGCAGTCGGTATCTGAATTAAAAATCCCATGCCTCACCTGGGATCCGAACCCAGTACCTACCAGCCTGTTGACCGATGGCCTAACCACGACGCCACTGAGGCCGGTGTATTTAGTTATCATGTCACACCCTATCATTTATCAGATTAGCTAATTGCAAAGTTTTATACAAAGTGGTCACAACATTTAGACTTTGGCTATTAAAATATTACTTAAATTGACCACTTTTTAATAATTTTCAAGAAAAGACTCTACAAATCGAAAAATTGGTTGAACAAAAATCTAGTCCAGTCCCAAGCTCTGTTCAGTCTTATTCGATGGTTCACAAATCTTTATAAGACTGAGTCTTACTTGTTCATTGACGTATCCTGCCTCTAACTGTCGTGAATAATTCTCGTGGACGTAGCGATTACTCCAATCCTGAACAAACAAAAAAAATCATGGTATTATTGACACACAGTTATTTTTTAAATTTAATATTTATTATTAATAAACAGTGAAACCTGTCCTGGTGACCACCTGTTATAAGCAGTCACCTAAATCGGATCCCAAATCACTAAAATATCTGTATTAAGCAACCACCATAAATGTTTATCATTATATAAAAAGGGATATTTTAACAACAGCAATAAGGTGCAGCAAATAACCAATCTTCACACCTTCAGCAATGCTATTACCCATTCAGTCCCGAAATCTCAGCTGTGTATCAATTAAGAAAGTATGACTGTGGAGTGCATCTAATTGTCTCTGGGCTGCCTACGCTTGACATATGTGGATTCACTTACTATGACAATACACCGTATGAAGTAGGAACTAAATAATTAAATGGAAAAAGAAAACTTGTTGAGAACAGTTAATTTAATACATTCCATATGCATTTTTTCTGAAGGAGGTGACATGTCAAAAGTTAATAACTGTGAAGCACACATCCGTTAATTAACAGTACAGATGGTAAAACAAGAAAAAACAACAAATGTTTTAGATATAATGTATCTGTCATCCAGTTAATTAAAAAAATAATATATGTCTTTGTGAAATGAAAGAGAGGGTATTAATAATTCTTTGAAACCACTCTATTTTGTATTTGACAGTACTAAATAATAAAAAATAAAAAAAAAAAAAAAAAAAAAAAAAAATTTAAAATTAAAGCCTAGTACTGACCAGCTCATTTTCAAAGATCTGGTAAAGTTCTTCATGAAGATGTGTTGTATCATAACCGTCGCTATTCGTCTGGTGTCCAAAATGTACTTGGTTTGTTACAAACATAAACGTTCCCTGAAAATAAAAATTGTTTGTGTTTCAATGTTTAATTTTTTTAATGTTTCATGACATAATTGTTGATGTTCATCTGGTGTCCAAAATGCACTTGGATCAGTCACAAACATTACCTGGAAATAAAAATAGTATGTGTTTTAATGTTTCATATCATAAAATTTATCACTGATTGTGTTGTGTTCAAAATGCACTTGGTTCGTCAAACATAAATGTTCCCTGGAATTAAAAATTGTTTGTGTGTTAATGTTTCATGTCATAAAATTTGTCACTGCTTGTGGAGTGATCGAAATATACTTCGTTTGTCAAAAATATAAACAATGTCATATCATAATATGACCCGACAAAGATGGGTTTATAATAAACAACAGCCACCTGTTCTTTAAGAAGTCTACAGAAAGACATGTCTGGATCCATACTGTACTTTGTAAATCCGTCCCTTGGTTTATTACTCACCTGTTCTCTGAGAAGTCTACAGAAAGACAAGTCTGATCCATACTGTACTGTGTAAATCCGTCCCTTGGTTTATTACCCACCTGTTCTCTGGAAGTCTACAGATAGACAGATCCAGTACAATCCGTCCCTGGTTTATTACCCACCTGTTCTCTGAGATGTTTACAGATAGACATGTCTGATCCACATTGTACTGTGTAAATCCGTCCCTTGGTTTATTACCCACCTGTTCTCTGAGATGTCTACAGATAGACATGTCTGATCCATATTGTACTGTGTAAATCCGTCCCTTGGTTTATTACCCACCTGTTCTCTGAGAAGTCTACAGAAAGACATGTCTTATCCATGTTGTACTGTGTAAGTCCATCCCTTGGTTTATTACCCACCTGTTCTCTGAGAAGTCTACAGAAAGACATGTCTTATCCATGTTGTACTGTGTAAGTCCATCCCTTGGTTTATTACCCACCTGTTCTCTGAGAAGTCTGCAGAAAGACATGTCTGGATCCATGTCGTACTCTGTAAATGCGTCCCTCATCTCTTTCAAACGATGACCTTGGATCAGGTAGGAGATGCTTACAAAAGGAACATTCCACAATCCTCTGAAAAATACAAACAATTATCAGAAGTCTTTTTCATCTTTATATTCGAGGAAAGTTCACAAGTACCAATGGACAGGTTACCACAAATTACGGATCTTGTAACTTATAGGTTACGACACATTTATCAAGTTTACAATTCTTATTACTATGACTACAAAATCCCTGCACAGACACAAATATTTTGCTCCACTGTTCTCATTGTACTGGTACTTGTATATCCATATTATATAGAGAATAATACATAAGTGGCCGTTAGATACCATTTATCTTACGAGTTGTTTTAAAATGTATCTAATGAGCAAAAGTGAGTTTGATACATTTTTAAAAAAAAAGTTGTAAGATAAATGGATAAATGGTATCTAATGGTTACAAATGTATTATTCTATTTCTTACATATCCTGAAAAACCAGGTTTTAAGTAAATTTTAACATCTTTGTCAACTATAAAAGTTATTTACAGCCCTTGCACTTATGCGACACAGACAAATGATTGTCAGGTTAACTATATGTCATAGAGCAATCGATTTCGATAGTGCTGTTTTTTTCATTGGATGTATGGCATTGGTGACCTGGTCATTACCTAGGAGCAGCTTAATTGTTAACACACATACATATATGTAAATAAGTATGTGTTATCAAAAATAATGATTGATGTTCTCACAAGCAGGTGTGTAAGAAATTCAAATAGCACACATTTGATAAAAATGAGGCAGTGTATTTTTAGTTTAATAAGATTTTGTCAGGAACAAAGTATGACATATGGTAATCTTCTGGTAATCTCAAACAACTATTTTTTACTTATTTACGATGCCCGATACTACTTACCTTTTGGTTAATTCCACTATTTCATGGTAATCCATTGACCGTGCATAGAATCCATTGTCACCTATGGCACCCCAGAAGTTTGACCACAATTTGGCAGGACGAACCAACAATGGTGCAATCACAGTTCTAAAAAAATAAGAATATTTAATTTTGATTAGTAACATATTTTAAAATATATTTTTTGTATACATTAAAAACTATGTACAATTTACCCATATCGACCACTTTTGAAATAAAACAAAAAAGTGACAATTTTTTTTTAATTTTAGGAGTGACTTGTTATTAAGCTGGACAAGACTGTTAATTTAAATATCTGTCAGATATATATTGAAACAAGTTCCAGCACAAAAACATATTGAAATGTTTAAAAGAAATTACCCAGCCTTAGTTCCAGGCTGGCTAAGGGCCTTATGTCATCAGTGATTACAAGAGTTATTAATCATCAGCTACTGGATGTCAAACATTTGGTAATTCTGACATATAGTCTTAAGAGAGGAAACCCGCTACATTTTTCCATTAGTAGCAAAGGATCTTTTATATGAACCATCCCACAGACAGTATAGCACATACCACATCCTTTGATATACCAGTCGTGGTGCACAAGTTGGAACAAGAAATAGCCCAGTAGGCCCACTGACAGGGATCGATCCTAGATAGATCGCGCATTACGTGAGCACTTTACTACTGGGCTAAGTCCCGCCCAAGAAAGTAACCAATTTGTGGTTTGTGTGCAGGTAAGTTGTGTAACCGACACACAAACAAAACAACAGTTCATGTGAAATATTGTGCCTTGGTTTGTCTCACCTGTTTTGAAGTATTGTGTCTTGGTTTGTCTCACCTGTTTTGAAATATTGTACCTTGGTTTATCTCATCCGTTTTGAAGTATTGTGCCTTGGTTTGTCTCATCCGTTTTGAAGTATTGTGCCTTGGTTTGTCTCATCCGTTTTGAAGTATTGTGCCTTGGTTTATCTCATCCGTTTTGAAGTATTGTGCCTTGGTTTGTCTCATCCATTTTGAAATATTGTGCCTTGGTTTATCTCATCCGTTTTGAAGTATTGTGCCTTGGTTTGTCTCACCCATTTTGAAATATTGTGCCTTGGTTCGTCTCACCCATTTTAAAATATTGTGCCTTGGTTCGTCTCACCTGTTTTGAAATATTGTGCCTTGGTTCATCTCACCTGTTTTGAAATATTGTGCCTTGGTTTCTCTCACCTGTTTTTAAATATTGTGCCTTGGTTTCTCTCACCTGTTTTTAAATATTGTGCCTTGGTTTCTCTCACCTGTTTTTAAATATTGTGCCTTGGTTTATCTCACCTGTTTTGCTGAATAAGAACCTGCAGCGTGTCTTGGTTCACAAGCTGAGCGTCCGAGTCGACAACAAACAGATAGTTACAGCTCTTCTTTATACACTCCTCCCTGGAAACACACAACAAATATGTCAGGACCCATACTTATAACACTTTACAGTCTACAGACTCAAATATCCAATGATATCACACACATACAATCTGTCTCAGACTCTATTAGTTTTTGGTTTAACGACACCACTGGAGCACATTGATTAATTAATCATCGGCTATTAACTGGATGTCAAACATTTGGTAATTCTCACTCATAGTCATCAGAGGAAACCCGCTACATTTTTCCTAATGCAGAAAGGGATCTTTTATATGCACTTTCCCACAGACAGGACAGCACATATCATGGCTTTTGATATACCAGTCATGGTGCACTGGCTGGAATGAAAAATAGCCCAATGGGCTCTCTGACCGTGCATCAAGCTTTACCACTGGGCTACGTCACGCGCACCCCTCCACCCCCACCCGCCCCAATATCAACAAGCAATGTATTTAACACTTACACAGCCCAGTTCTGTGCCATTGCCTTTGCAATGTTGTCATATGTCCAATTGTGCTATTGTCTCGTTAATGTCGTAATATGTCCAATATCAACAAGCAATGCATTTAAAACTTACACAGCCCAGTTTCGTGCCATTGATTCAACAATGTCGTCATACGGCCCGATGGAATTCAAGGAATTATACAGATCCTTGTTTTTCTCTACGAATCTTGATACATCTTTTGTATGCCGCACCATCTATAACAAACAATGGATTATATATACACACACTAGGTACCAATTTCATAAAACATCATAAACCTAGTTTTGCAAGTAAACATAAATCTACGACCAAACATTAATTCATATTACCATCAACACTACAACTTTTGTAGCTTGAAGTACACATATTTCATTTTCTTTAGTCTTTACAAGTGCTCCATCTTCTGTAATGAAAGAAGGTTTAGTTTTTTTTCTTTAAAGACACCACTAGAGAAAACTGATTGATTAATCATTGGCTAATGGATGTCAAACATTTGGTAATTTTAACATACAGTCTGAGAGAAGAAACCCATTACATTCTTCCATCAGTAACAAGGGATCTTTTATATGCACCATCCCACAGACAGGATAGCACATACCACACTCTTTGATATACCAGATGTGGAGCACTGGAAAGAACGAGAAATAGCCCCATAAGCCCACTGACGGGGATCGATCCTAAACCGACCGTGCATCAAGCGATCGCTTTACCACTGGACTGTGCCCCACCCTCCTTCTGTAATGCTATCAAACACCTGAAAATTAACACCTGAAATTTGTTTCTCCATGGGCCAAGGAAACTTTTCACCAAATGTTGATGGAAATGGTCTAGTAGATCTGAAGAAATTACAGTTTAAATGCATTTCTCTATATAAATACAGTAAACTTCACCCCATTCTCAGGGACAAACGGGGTATCCGACATCAATAACATTCACAAATGAGATAAATGCACAATGAAAACGGATCACAACAGGGCGATATTTTACCATATTTTATTTACATTTTGTTTTCTGTTCTTTCTATAATACTCAATAATACAAAGTATCAGTATAAAATAAAGTTTGTTTCATTTAACGATACCACTTGAGCACATTGATTTGTTCATCAAGAAATTAACAAAACTCTCATTGCTACAGCTGAATCTGTGATATGCCATTAAACTGCAATGATTATAATGAAAATTTAAATATTGCTTTTTAAAAATACTTCAGCATTATAAAAGACTGACACCGTTCTAAATGAAGATATCAATTTTGCCTGATTATAATGGAAATTTAATTACTGCTCTTTAAAATACTTGCATCAAAATTAAAAGATATGAAAAGGACTTACACCATTATGAATGAATACATCAATTCTGTCTGATTATAATGAAAATTTAATTATAGTGAATGAAAATCTTTAACGTTGGTAAAAGGTTTCTAAAAATACCTTGCATCGCCCGACGTCACGTTAAAAGATACGAAAAAGACATACGGAAACCGAAATATATGAATGAAAAAAGATTTTTTTTCAATGGTGGTTTTTGTCTATTTTATAATGAAAATACCTTGAAATTTAGTTCAAAAAGTGGTTTTAAAGTATTTTCGCTTGACAACTTCGGCACGTCGCAGTAATTTCAGGGATCGATAGATATGTCTAATTGATAATAAATTTGATCGTTTTATGGAAAATTACCAATTATTGCTCTTTAAAAAAAATACTTGAAAACCAATCAGCATAAATACTGGACAGCCACATATAAACGACTTTTTCGTCTAATTTTATCACCACCGATTAAAAGAATAAAAAAACATCAATTATGTCAATTCATATATAATTTAAAATTTTAATTGGTGGTTTTTAAAAAAAAAGTCTTGCATCAACGTGGTTTTTGTTAAAAAGATAGTGAAAAAGACGTACGCCGTTATGAATGAAGACATCTATTTAACATTAAAAGACATGTAAAAGACTTACGCCGTTATGAATGAAGACATCTATTCAACATTAAAAGATATGTAAAAGACTTACGCCGTTATGAATGAAGACATCAATTTTGTCTTTAGGGTAGTTCAGTTCAGAGATCCGTTGGAAGTATTCCTCGATGAAAACAGTGTTGTGTTCGACAAACAGAGCCATCACCACAGTCGGATAGTCGGATTCCTGCAGTGAAAAAACAGAATCAGGGATCAATTTCACAAAACAATATATACCTAATTTACAAGTAAACCACAATTAAAACCATGTTGTGTTCCACAAACAGAGCCATCACCACAGTTGGGTAGTCGGACTCCTACAGAGAAAAACCCAGAATCAGGGATCAATTTCACAAAACAATGTAAACTGAACCTAATTTTGAATATAAATGTAAATTTACCACTAAACCACAATTAAAACTGTACTGTGTTCATCAAACAAAGCCATCACTAAAGGTGAACTTGAACTTTGACCTGATGAAATGCTATTTGGCAGATCACTACCTATAAGTAATCTTGAAAAAATTTCCGTCATGGCCACCACAGGGCATATTGAGAATGCTTCCAACCTTTAATAAGTTCTTTATGATGTCTAGTATGTTTGTGCAAAATCTCACACTTTTATCAAAAAGTGCACGATTCGTTAATTTTTGTGCACATATCCTATGGACTATAACTAAGTGTTGTATCAAAGGAAGGAACGAAGGAAATGTTTTATTTAACGACACACTCAACACATTTTTTATTTACAGTTACATGGGAATCCGACATATGGTGAAGGAGTGCACAGATACTGAGGAAGGAAACCCGCTGTCGCCACTTCATGGGCTAATCTTTCTGATTAGCAGCAAGGGATCTTTTATATGCACCATCCCTATAGACAGGATAGCACATACCACGGCCTTTGATGTACCAGTCGTGGTGTACTGGCTGGAGCGAGAAATAGCCCAATGAGCTCACTGACAGGGATCGATCCCAAATTGACCGCGCATCAAAGGATGGCTTTACCCCTGGGCTACATCTCGCTCCTTTGACCTGATGATATGCTATTTGGTATACCACTACCTATATGTACGTGTTGAATCAAAGAGACAAAATACCTTCAAGACTTCCAAGCTGGCAGGACTGTTAGTACTAGCTGTGCTAATAAAGGTGCACTTGAACTTTGACCTGATAATATGTTATTTGGTATTTCACTACCAATATGTGTGTGTAGAATCAAAGGAAATGTTTTATTCAAGGACGCACTCAACACATTTTTTATTTATGGTTATATGGCGTCGGACATATGGTGAAGGACCACACAGATATTAAGGGAGGAAACCCGCTATCGCCACTTCATCGGCTACATTTTTCAATTAGCAGCAAGGGACCTTTTACATACACCATCCCATAGACAGGATAGCACATACCATGGCCTTTGATGTACCAGTCATGGTGCACTGGCTGGAGTGAGAAATAGCCCAATGGGACCACCGATGGGGATCGATCCCAAATCGACCACTCCTGTGTTGAATGAAAGAGATAAAATACCTTCAGGCCTTCCAAGCTGATCGTATCCTCCTGACACGACAGACAGCCAGAGCTCTGTGTCCACCCATCAGCCAGGTAGTTGGCCATCCGGTTGAACTCAACCTGCAACCACAACACACACATGAAAGGGGCTGCTCAACTATTATGTAACACTCTAGCACTGGATTAAACTTTATTTTAATCAATTTTCAGCTTTGTGAAGTAATACCTTGAAAATCATTAAAATATAGTTAATTTAAGGAATTTTTATTAACTGAAAACGATATGTTGTAGTCACTTTGTATGAAAATTATTAAAATATAGTTAATTTAAAGAAGTTTTTTTATTAGCCGAAAACTATTATATGTTGTAGCCACTTTGTGTGAAAATTATTAAAATATAGTTAATTGAAGGAATTTTTTTTATTAGTGATGTAATGTTTTCAAAATAAATGTCTCATTTTTAGTAAATACAGTAAAAGGCAGCCAGTTCTTGCTGTTTTGTTGCAAATTTTACAAGGGAGTGAGCGGAAGTTGGTAATAAATGTTTTCAAGACAAGTGTCTCATTTTTATTTATTAAGTAAATTGTAGCCATTTCTTGTTATTTTGTTCTTTAACAGATGATGTTCTGTCTAGTACTTGTTTACTGAAACAAACAAACAGAAATACAAAGAGAAAAACTGATCAATAATATTGGTCAATTTATATCACTATGACAAGGAAAGCAGAGATATTGAAAAGCATTACGTTATTTTACGACATTACAAAATAGTCTTTATTGAAGTGTATACTTACATCATTTATATTATCATACAGTCATGCAATTAAGTAGAGTGAAACCTGTATTAAACAGCCACCAAAGGGAGTATCGAAAAGTGGCTTTTTAAGACAGTTTGCTGTTTAATACTGATCAGTTTGTACTATTATTAAATGACTTGGGAGAATAAAGATGTGGCCTCTTACCATAGGTGGTTGTTTAATACAGGTGGCCATTGCAGCAGGTTTGACTGTATCATAATTATGTATTCATTTATGTTAGCATTCATAACTAGGGAAATAAAAATTATAATTTCACACCGAGCTAACTCTGTCACTTGCCAACTTCACCAATTGCGAATTTTAGAAACAATTGGCAAATTTTATTTAATTTGGAAAATAAATATCATATAATAATTGTAATTTTATTAGCAAATAACTGGTAATTTTTAAGCTTTAATTGGATGATTTGGCGAATTTTTCTGCTCACCCAGAGTTAGTACAGAATTGGTGTAACGTTGAATATATAAACTTGTTGGTACTAAATTTGAATCAATACAACTTGGCAATCACACAAAATGATGTCACAATACAAAAAAAATAAAATATATATATATATAAAGATTAGCTACTTTTATTGGTCCGTTCCCATGGATGACGATGGGGGTGGTGCCCGACAGAAGGTTGTACAGGTAACTGTGGGATCCCTTGAACTTGATGTTTGTATCAGCTACAAACAGAAAGTGATGGAATTTTACAATAGCTCTGAAACACAACTAAGTATAAACATAACATATTGTTTAAAAAAAAATAGTAAGCATCCAAATCACCTACAAAAAGAGAAAGGAAGGAAGGAAATGTTTTATTTAACGACGCACAGAACACATTTTATTTACGATTATATGGCGTCGAACATATGGTTAAGGATCACACAGATATTGAGAGAGAAACTCGCTGTCGCCATTTAATTAGCAGCATGGGATCTTTTATATGTACCATCCCACAGACAGGATAGTACATACCACGGCCTTTGTTACACCAGTTGTGGAGCACTGGCTACAATAAAGAAAATGTTGGAATTTGACATTAACAATTACTCAACACAACTAAGTATGCACATAACACACTGTTTAAAAAAAAAAAAAAGCATCCAAATCCCCTACAAAGAGAGAAAATGATGCAATTTAACATTATCAATTACTCAAAGCATAAAAATAACAATGTATTCAACATATTAAAAACCCAATTTGTGTTTAAAAAACCCACTTAAATACTGAATTTACAAAACCTGTTTTTATCTTATACATGTGCAATATAACTGCGTATATTTACAATGCTCAAACACCTGCATTTAAAAAAAAAAACAGTATGTAAATTTGGCCCTGCATGTTTTATACTGATGACATTGAAGTATACTGATGGAAAGAAATAAGGGAACACATCGAACTGTAGACCAAATGTAATTCATTACTAGCATAGTAATGTCTGTATTTCATACCAAGTTGTAATGTGGGATTGAATGTCTGTAGTGTTGAATGTATTCCCAGTCAACTTATGACAATATGAATTGATTTTTGATGCAGTCATTATTTCTGGTTGCTATCTGTGTGATCCTTTATTTCTTTCCATCAGTATAGTTTTGCTAGCTTACATACTGCATGCAGAATTGGTCAAAGGTTGGAACATTTTATAGTCAGAAATAAACTATTCTTCAATTAGGCTTTATCCATACAATAAAGCCAATGAGATGAAGCAAGTTATGCAATCTGTCACATACACTAAATGTTGTACAACCCAATAAGGATAACATTACTATATACTTTCCATTTGCGGAAGTGTATTTGTGATAAACTTAGTTTTAGAAATGGCGACATGTATGACAGTACAATCAATCAATGTTGAATATGTTAGCAAGTTAGAAAACATTTAGGAGTTATCCACTAAATGATGCATGCTGTCTTACCGAGAGCCCCATTGAGATTCTGGAAAATGTCAGATCTTGTGTCCAGCTTAATAGCCCACTTATCCTGAAATTAATTAAAAACAGCGTAAAACATAAGGTAAGTGATGCAAATACATATTAAGGAAATGTGATCTTTGTCAATGCCTAACATTAATAAACACTTTTTTTTCGGCAGTCGTAACAAATTTTAATCTTTTAAACCAGTGATTCAACAACTGTTTTGGTCTCTATTTGCTTTTCCTCATACGATCAGAAACATGACCTTGCAATATTGCCGTACCTTCTATTGAACCCGTGTGCCTTTATTCTTGTTAAGATTCTTTTCCACTATAGTCTTCGCATTCACCCACCCCCACACTTTGCACACCCCTTGTACGTTTCCTGAGTTATACTCAAGCCAAGTTACCAATAACCCCTTGTGGCTTCCATCTTGTGCACCATTTTTTGTCTCCCAACTCCTCATGCTTTATAGTCTAATTGCCCTCCCAACCCAATGAGGTAGTACTAAACCAAATAACTTCTGGCTGGGTCAAAGTTTGAGGTACGCCGAACTCTTGATAGAGAAGTGAATGCCACAAGTCCTGTGATTGGTGATAAATGTGAGAGTGTTAGTTGTAAAAAAAAAAAAAAAAAGTTTCATCTGGGCAAGAAAATGTATGCAATTTTATTTCATCTAGTACCAATGTGTCAAGTAGCCTTGTGCTTGAAACATGTATGGGGCACCTGTAAAAAAAAGTACTCGAAATTTGTGTGGGACCAGGGTAGTCATAGACGCTACCCGTTATCTCAGAAATGAGCAGCTTGACCTCCATTTTTTTCTGATTCACTCTAAGGGTGAGGGGTGGTAGTATTTATATCTGTGGCATTTATGTCGATTGCAGGTAGGAGTTTTAGCCAAAAGTTACTATTGTCGTCTATGGGATTTGATTTGGTAGTATACACCCTTGAGGAGTATAGCCCTCCCAGTTTAAGAAAGACTAGTCGTAACAGTAAAAAAGAAGAAGAAACTCAATATGTAGGTGGGAGTCCATAGGCATCCCCCGCCCCTATCTCTCAAACATTTTTGGTTTAGTAATTAATTATGCTTCTGTATAAGGTAAGGGAATCTTGTTTATCAAAGAAAGAAAGAAAGAAATGTTTTATTTAACGATGCACTCAACACATTTTATTTACAGTTATATGGCATCAGACATATGGTTCAGGACCACATAGATTTTGAGAGGAAACCCGTTGTTGTCACTACATGGGCTACTCTTTCTGATTAGCAGCAAGGGATCTTTGATTTGTGCTTCTCACAGGCATGATAGCACAAACCATGGCCTTTGTTGAACCAGTTATGGATCACTGGTCGGTGCAAGTGGTTTACACCTACCAACTGAGCCTTATGGAGCACTCACTCAGGGTTTGGAGTCGGTATCTGGATTAAAAATCCCGAACCTAGTACCTACCAGCCTGTAGACCGATGGCCTAACCACGACGCCACTGAGGCCGGTCTTGTTTATCAGTGACACTGAACTACACTATGTTACATCACATCCTTACCCCACCCCACCCCCCTCAATTAAAAGGTGTTTGGTCTTTTTAAACGACACCACTAGAGCACATTCATTTATTAATCATTGGCTATTGGATGTCAAACATTTGGTAATTTTGACTTAGTATTAGAGAGGAAACCCACTTAATTTTTCCATTAGTAGCATGGGATATTTTATACGCACCAACCAACAGACAGGACAGCACATACTATGGCTTTGATATACCAGCTGTGGTACACTGGCTGGAACGAGAAATAACTCAATGGGCACACTGACAGGGATTGATCCTAGACTGACTGCGCATTAGGTGAACACTTTACCACTGGGATACATCCCAGTCCCAACAATTAAAATGTCCTACAATGTAACATTCATACTTTTTCATTTCAACTTATTTTCATGCTTATAGCCAATTAAAGTTTAAGCATGCTGTCCGGGGTACATACCTGAACCATCTGGGCTGTCTGTCCAGGACAGTGGGTTGGTTGTTAGTTGTTTGTGGTTAGTGAGAGAGAAGAGGGTGTAGTGACCTTACACCTACCCAATGGTAGAAAGAGCCGGTACTGGGTTGCGAACCCTATTCCTACCAGCCTTGTGTCCGATGGCTTAACCATGACACCACCAAGGCCGGTGTATTTACACTTGATATAGACCATATTTAACAATTTTGTTAATCTCATTAATCTTGTTACAGTATATTACATCATAGTGGGCATTACAAGGTCATCCATTCATTAAAGCAATTATATCGGACACATTCTAACACACACAGGTGTCCTGCTATGTTAATGACTGGGGGGCACCAAGCATAATCTAATTTCCTGTACATAATAACCTGTAATTAATACCATCGAAACAACGTTTCTTAAACACCCGTTTGGAGAAAACACCAAGTGTGATTTGTGGTATCAAGATCTATTTAAACTCATTTCATTGCCTGGTCCAATGGAGATGAGCTAGTAGTCCAACGAAATTAACACAACTGAACCTAATTTCTGCAACGGACATATTAATTAATTGTGCAATTTCTGCAAGAAATTACTGCTACATACATATTTTTACTACTACAAATATATGTTATTAAAGGGACACACCCTAGTTACGGCTAGTTGTTAACCATTACGGCGTTGTTTTTCGCTATTAAACCCATTTTTTTACAAATAAAATTGCACTTTACGTACCGTTTATTATTTAGAATATACATTTCCATTCACCTGAAGTGTTTTTTGGTAATCCTGGTAATCCTGGTGTTTGTAATACCACAAAATGCATTTTTCATATTTCTGAAAAACGGACGCACGTTTGAGAAAAAACCGTTGAGCAGACAAGGTCTAATCTATTTTTAGACGGGATATTTCCATTTCAATGTCACAGACGTTGGGTTTTTTTAAATATGTCACCTTTTTTCCTTTCTCACATTATATCAAACATGTGATTAGCTGCTATACAGTGATGACACATGTCAAAGCCAAACTGTTAACTGACATTAACACTACTGAAAGATATTACTGCTTTGATGTACATGTATTAGTTCACTATGTAAAAGCTGCCAAAAATGACTGCTGCATATTTTTTTAAACATGTCATCAAGATGTGTGACAAGTGTCAAAGCCAAACTGATGAATGACAGTAACACTACTGAAACCGACTGCTATACATCATGTACAGAGAAACCTGTCTAAACCGGTTCATGCCATGGATCTAATGTTTATCCGATTTAGACAGGATCGGCACCCTGAAACTTGGACAGTTTTGACAGGATTCCTAAACTGAACAAGATATATAGGGAGGTTCAGAGGCATGCTCCCTGGACAATCCTGAAATAAAGATCCTTAGAGACACATTTTCAAGACAATTTAGTGTTCAAAGTAAAAGTAAGGAAATGTCTTTTATTTAACAATGCACTCAACACATTTTATTTATGGTTATATAGTGCCGGTCATATGGTTAAGGACCACACAGATATATAGAGAGGAACCCCACTGTCGCCACTTCATGGACTAATCTTTTTGATTAGCAGCAAGGGATCTTTCATAAGCACCATCCCATAGCATATACCACAGCCTTTGATGTACCAGTCGTGGTGCACTGGCTGGAGCGAGAAATAGCCCAATGGGTCCACTGATAGGAATCGATCCCAAACCGACCAGACATCAAGCAAGCACTTTACCACTGGGCTACGTCTCGCCCCATTTAGTGTTAAATATTTATGGATGATGAATTTTAAATGGGTTTCTAATGGGTGGGGGAGGGGATGGTTACTGGACCCCTGCGACTCACCAATGCTTTAACCAAATGTTGACCAGCCTCGATAAATGTCGTGGTTAATCCATCAAACACAAGGCTGGTAGGTACTGGGTTCGCAGCCTGGTACTGGCTCCCCACCCAGAGCAATTTTTAATAACTCAATGGGTAGGTGTAAGGTAACTACACTGTTTTCTCTCTCACTAACGACCAACAACTAACCAACTGTCCTGGACTGACAGCCCAGATAGCTGAGGTGTGTTCCCAGGATAGCATGCTTGGATATGAGCATGTAAATAAGTTGAAATGAAATAACCAAATGTTAAAGTGGCTCAGAGACATCTTTTTTGGGGCAATTTAAAGGGACATACCCTAGTTTTTAAACACTAAGGCATATTTTTTTTACTATAGTCGTTTTTGATAACTGAAATGATACTTTACTTAGATTTTATGGTTTAGATTATCCACTTCCGCACATTCGAAGTGTTTTTGGCCATCCTGGTGTTTTTAATATCACAAAATGCATTTCTCATATTTTTACAAATGCACGTGCGTTTGCGAAGGAACAGTTATGGAATCAAGTTTTAGTCTATTTTTAGAGGATATTTCACAATTTCAAAGTCACAGACTAATGTTTATTTCAATTGTGACTTTCAATTGTGTAAATGTGTTACAGGTTTGTAGATTAACTAAACCTAGTGTTAATTTTCACGTGTTGAAACTAGTGTCTGTCCCTTAAATGTTGAATACTGTGGATGATAAATTTTAAAAAACCAAACACGTCACTGGATCTACCAATTATGCTTTGACCAACTGCTGATTCAGTTAGACAGCTGCATGGAAATCATCAATCTACTGAATCTAATTATCATTGCAAGAGATAAAAAAGGAAGAAGGTAATACAAACCCTGAGTGATTCGTTTAGGAAGATCTTGGTGTAATATAGTTGGTCATCATCTTTGTTGTTCACTTTGGAGTGTGTCACAATTTCATACAGGTCACTAGCATAACCAATAAATCCTGGAAGAAAGGAAGGAAATGTTTTATTTAACAACGCATTCAACACATTTTATTTATGGTTATATGGCATCGGAGATATGGTTAAGGACCACATAGATATTGAAAGAGAAGCCCACTGTCGCCACTTCATGGGCTACTCTTTTCTATTAACAGCAAGGGATCTTTTATATGCACCATCCCACAGACAGGGTATTAAATACCACGGCCTTTGATATACCAGTCGTGTTGCACTGGCGGGAACAAGAAATAGCCCAATGGGTCCACAGACGAGGATCGATCTCAGACCGACCGCGCATCGAGCAAGCGCTGTACCGGTAGTGACAAAAATAAACATTTAATAAACTTACAAGTGGAATGAAATAGAGCAGTGGCATACCTAAAGGGTATGGCAGGTATGGTATGTGCCCTGGGCGCCACTTTAAAGGGTGGCACCACGGAGCTGTTTCTATTAAAGTCGGACATTATCTAAAAAATGGGTGTCGGATGTTTGGACAGGGGCACAATTTCAGTGCTTGCCATAGGTGCTATTTTCTGTAGATACGCCAGTGAAATGGAGTCAGGATTAATTAATATTCACACAGAATGATAAAAAATTCAGTTCAAACTGACAAAAAAAGTAATAATAAGTAAATTACACACATAAATAAACCAATGAATGAATGAACGAACAAATGAATGAAAGAAGAAACAAATAAATTTCACTAACCACCAGAGTTAAGAAACCTCTTCTCAGTAATTTTTACAGGAGGGTAATCTTTCTGTAAAATATAAAGTCCTTCATAATATACACGCTGCTCTAAGTTTCATTTAAGTCAGTGATAACTTGATATCTCAATCTTCAAAAGCTTTAAGAATATAACAGCTATTGTTAACAGTCAAAAATATTACCATGCCAGTAAGCCTATAATATTTACAAAGTTTTTATTTTGCATACCAGAGCTTTATCAGACTTGCAATATATTTCAGAATGTTGTTAAAAGAAAAAGAAATGTTTAATTTAACGATGCACTCAACATATTTTAAAGATGGTTATATGATGACAGACATATGATTACAGATCACTGAGATTATTAGAAAGAAAACCTGTTGCCGCCATTCGATGGGCTATAGAATAAGACAGCAGAAAAAAATTAGTATTCAGATTAGAAATGACATACATGTATCCAATGTTGAATAAACTCACCGCAAGTTTTGAATCAGGCCAGCAAAAGCCTTCTGCAGAAAACAAAACACGAGCATCAAACTTGACGAACTTTTCCAAGATGGCTGGTGCTCCATCAGTGAAGACAACATCATAACTATAATGGGGGAGGAAAAAGTATTTTAAATAATGATGATAGGTCATTTCAAGTGAGTATCCAGGGAGACGTGACTATGCAAAAAATGTGCCAAATTTAATGCACAGATGAAAAATTATGCAAAACTACACTCATGCGAGCGATGTGCAAATGAAATTATGGTTCTTGCTGTTTTCAGAGACTGCTACATGCTATTGGCACTTGGAATTCCATTAATGTTAGATCTTAAAACTTAAATTTCCCATTTTCAAAATGTCTGAATCTGTCAATGAACTGGGGGGTTTTATTCTGTAAATACTGCATTAAAATTGTACAAACTGATGTAAATGTTGTAATATAATTCTATAAATTGTTTTAAATGTTGTAACAAAATTTTATAAATTGATGAAAATGCTGTAATAAATTTTTATAAATTGATGTAAATGCTGTAATAAAATTCTATAACTTGATGTAAATGCTGTAATAAAATTCTATAAATTGATGTAAATGCTGTAATAAAATTCTATAAATTGATATAAATGCTGTAATAAAATTCTATAAATTGATGTAAATGCTGTAATAAAATTCTATATATTGATGTAAAATGTAATAAAATTCTATAAATTGATGTAAATGCTGTAATAAAATTGTACAAATTGGTGTAAATGCTGTAATAAAATTCTATAAATTGATGTAAATGCTGCAATAAAATTGTACAAATTGGTGTAAATGCTGTAATAAAATTGTACAAATTGGTGTAAATGTTGTAATAACATTCTATAAATTGATGTAAATGCTGTAATAAAAATACAAAATTTGGTGTAAAATATTGTAAACTCTACAAACTGGTGTAAATACTGTAATAAAAATGCACAAACTGCAAACGTAAATTATGTAAAGTGAATGTGAAATGTTCTCCTACCTGTCAACAAACATAATGAGTTGCTTATCCTTTTTCTTGTATTTCTTCAGTCCATTGATCAGCAGATTAATTTTGTGTCCTCCACCAGCGTATCTCGCCACATCCCCTCCATCCCACTTCTCACCAAGACCTAAAACCTGAAGAAAAAAAAACATACATGTGTTTGTATCATGTGTATACAGTATTTGAAAGTGGGTGGGGGTACTATCAATGCAATACTCTGAAGGATGAAAATACACGTATTTGAGGGCCTGAACCTGTTGGGGAGGGGACGGACTTAGCCGTGTGGTAAAACGCTTACTTGATGCACAGTCGGTCTTGGATCGATCTATGTTGGTGGCCCTATTGGGCTATTTCTCATTCCAGCCAGTGCACCAGGTATGTGCTATCTTTTCTGTGGGATGGTGCATACAACAAAAGACCCCTTGCTACTAATGGGACATTTTTTTAAGTACATGTACCAAATGTTTGACATCCAATAGCCGATGATTAATAAATCAATGTGCTCTAGTGGTGCCATTAAACAAAACAAACTTTAACTATAGATGTTTAAATATAGCATTTCCAGTCTTCTGAACAGAATAACAGAAAAATGGGGGGGGGGGGGGGGGCATCATGGCCATCATTCCCCAGTGTATATACTTAAATTAAACTTCAAGAGATTATGTTTTAAAAGCATTCACCACAAGAGCATGAACATAAAATAATAACACTCAGCATAGGTGTGAATCTAGGATATTTTGCAGGTGGTCTACATGAAGAAAAATCAACCTCCACTTAGGGGATTCGAACCACAGACTCTCAGTACGAGAGTCCAGCGCTCTACCAACTGAGCTAATAGGGAACATTCACAAGCAAGAATGATTTATTTAAAATAAACATTCAATGTTAAATATACACCCATGTATTATTAAAATAACATTAACACCCGTAACAATTACTTACAATAAACATTTAAAGTCAACTCCATACAATGATACATGTACATAATGTATTTTTAAAATAACATTCATCCAAAGAATAAAGTTCTATTCAACAAAAGGTCAAAATGTAATTATAAAAACAACAAACACTCCATAAACTACCATTCTTAAAAAAACATGCTCTAACAAATGCATTGTACCATGATTTGGGGTTTTTTCTCTTTGATATCAACTGGGGTGTAACTGCAATACCATGGTATAACTGAAACTGTGCTGGTAACTGAAGTTAACTGCACAGTTTTTAGGCCACACCCCTCACAGACGCATCAATCATGGTACAAAACAGTTATATCATTGGTTTTGATTCGTTAACTGTATTTAGACGGTGGGCACTCGACTCCGTTTCGTGCCGCCGTTTAAATACAGTTTACTCGTCAAAACCATGATATAACTATTACTTATTTAAAGAATATCAATGTTAACAGTTAAATAGTTGATGAACTAAAACAAACATTTTATAACAATGTATTAAAACAACATTCACCTTTCAAAAACAAACAAATCATAGTGACATTAAACAAAACAAACTGTAACTTTAAATTTAAACCGGACACAAACATTATTAGCCATTTGGTAAATTAGGTCAAAAAATGTGCAGCCAAATTCAGATTTGAAATAGGCAACTAAAATGGCAGTCCATCTAAAAGTGGCAGGCAATTTTTGAATTGAGAGTTTAGCAAATTATGGTGTTCAAAACAACAAACCTCACCATTATCACTGTTACTCTTGCTCCTTATCACTCCCCTGAGACTACAGTAAAGTACTCTTATAAGGAACCAGAAGGGACCATGATAGTTAGTTTGTTATAGCAGCAGTTATTTGTACACATTTGCATAAGTTGGTCATTAATATATAGGGAGCCAAAACGGGACTTTACGATCAGTTCATTCTCTGCAGTAGTTCATTATAAGCATGTTCGTTATAAGTGCACTTTACTGTTAGTGTATATATATGATCAGTTCATTCTTAGCTGTAGTTTGTTCTATGATCAGTTTGTTCTATTCTTAGCTATGCAGTAGTTCATTCTATGCAGTAGTTTGTTCTATGCAGTACTTAGTTTGTTCTAAGCAGTAGTTTGTTCTATGCAGTAGTTTGTTCTATGCAGTAGTTTGTTCTATGCAGTACTTAGTTTGTTCTATGCAGTAGTTCGTTCTATGCAGTACTTAGTTTGTTCTATGCAGTACTTAGTTTGTTCTATGCAGTAGTTCGTTCTATGTTTGCATAAAGTATTTAAATTAAGAACAATGAAATTAATACAAATGTCCCATTAATTTACGGAAATACACAAACAGTGCATACCAATACTACTACAACAACGACAACAATAATGATGATAAATAATAATAATAATAATAATTATTATTATTATTATGATAGTATTCAATTTAAAAAAAAAAACAAAAAAAACAACCCTACCTACCCTAATTTTTGGGGGGATGCAATCGGAAACACCTATTTTTTGTTTTGGCCTTAGTTTGTTCTATGCAGTAGTTCGAACTATGCAGTACTTAGTTTGTTCTATCCAGTAGTTCGTTCTAAGCATGTTCGTTATAAGTGTACTTTACTCTATATACAATCAGTTCATTCTATGCAGTAGTTCGTTCTAAGCATGTTCGTTCTAAGTGTACTTTACTCTATATACAATCAGTTCATTCTATGCAGTAGTTCGTTCTAAGTGTACTTTACTCTATATACAATCAGTTCATTCTATGAAGTAGTTCGTTCTAAGCGTACTTTACTCTATATACAATCAGTTCATTCTATGCAGTAGTTCGTTCTAAGCATGTTCGTTCTAAGTGTACTTTACTCTATATACAATCAGTTCATTCTATGCAGTAGTTCGTTCTAAGCATGTTCGTTCTAAGTGTACTTTACTCTATATACAATCAGTTCATTCTATGCATACAATCAGTTCGTTCTCTGCAGTAGTTCGTTCTAAGTGTACTTTACTCTATATACAATCAGTTCATTCTATGCAGTAGTTCGTTCTAAGCATGTTCATTATAAAGTGTACCTTACTCTATCAGCATTCTTCCGTAGCATGTTTCATGTTGGTAATATACCTTACTGAATAGCTTCCGTTAGCATGTTCATGGTAATATCTTAAATGGCTCCCCATAATCTTAGTTAGGGGAACAATTGACCACTCCCCAAAATTGTTTTCATGTAAAGGTCTGAAATATATTCTCCATATTCAAATTTTAATTCACATTTGGCAATTACACAATGACAGGTTAAACCCAGATCATAAAATGCTTACCTTGACATCTAATCCGTATTTCTTGGTGGATGCCATGAACCTCTTGAAGCCATCGGTCTCGGAAGTAGCGACGGTCATAACAATAAGACCTGAATGTAATTAAACAGAATACAGGTATTCAAGAAAATTAACATTTTAAAAGAACATCACAGCACAACATAACAATAGCTGTAATTAAACAGAATAAGTTAGTCAAGAAAATTGACTGTGTTCTAGTTGTATCTTGGTTATCTGAGAGGATAAGGGATACAAGTATACTCAATACAACCCCTGTAATTAAGAAAATGTCCACAGCAAAAAAAGAAGAAGTTTGTTTTGTTTAACGACACCACTGGAGCATATTAATGAATTAATCTTCGGCTATTGGATGTCAAACATTTGGTAATTCTGACTCGTAGTCATTAGAGGAAACCCGCTACATTTTTTTCTAATGCAGCAAGGGATCTTTTATATGCACTTTCCCACAGACAGGAAAGCACATACCACTGCCTTTGTCCAGTTGTGGTGCACTGGTTGGAACGAGAAAAAACTCAATCAGTTGAATGGATCCGCCGAGGTGGCTCGATCCTGCGACACAAGCACCTCAAGGGAGCACTCAACTGACTGAGCTAAATCCCACCCAGCAAAAAAAGTGCCATGAAGAATTAAAACTCAACAGCACTTTCCACAGCTTTTCCGATTTCTGTTGTCAGTTGTAACAAGAATTCCATGGAATTACTTGTCTTGTCTAACATACAGTTTTACAGTGCACTGTGATGAACATTCAGTGGTGCAACTATAAACCAAGTTTCATTGACCTGAGGCTTATGAGAAACTAATCTAAACACAAAACTTAAACACAAACATTGACACTATTGCTGCCACTGCCATCATCATAAAAGTAATGCCTATATTTTGCTTTTGACTTCGTAACTGATAAAAAAAAAAGTTCACACATTCAGGGCTAGCTCTGGCATTCGCCAAATTCACCAATTGCGAATTCTGAAAGCAATTGGCGAATTTTATTTTAATTTGGCGAAATAATTTTTAATCGTGGCTAGTACATTTTTAAATTCACTGATCCCATAGCTATTGGATTTTACGAAAATTCTAGAAGCCTTGCTTGTTGAAAAATCATAAAACAAATCTGCAGGTGAACAATATCTGAAAGTCATGATTCTGTTAGCACTGTTTTAATTGGTCAGTTCACCTGGGCACTGGATTACAAGGCTGTATTTCACATCTATTGATAGAAAGACCTGGCAGTATAATCCATTTAAAATGAACTTTGGTTTAAGTAACTTTCTTACACACCTGTTGGTGAGAACACCATGCGTTATTTGTGACAACACATACCCTGTTTACACACGTATGTGTGTTAACAATTTCAAGACATACGACTGGCTGCTCCTCAGTGATGACCAGGTCACCAATGCCATATAAACAACACGATGGAAACCAATTACCGTGTGACATATAGTTAACCTGACAATCATGTGTATGTGACATGTAAGTCAGCTAGAAGTGCAAAGGGTTGTAAATATCGCTCGTTAGATACATTTTAAAACAACTCGTGAGATATAAATGTTATCCAACAGCCACTCATGTATTATTCTCTATTTAACAGTCCCAACAATAGTGAGAATTATTTGCCCTTAACAGGTACAGCAGAAGCAAGTAGACATTGGGGAAGCTGACAGATCGAACACACAAAGTAACGTTTTTAGGGGGATCAGGGGTATGCTTTCCAGTAAAATTTGGAAAACTAGATGTCCTAACATGCAATTTCCTGCATTCTACAAGTAAAATCATTTCTGCCTTAAAATTTACTACCAATATTTTTTATTCAGAATTATTGGAGGGGCTATAGAACCCAAACGACTCTGTCGTGCCTGCATAGGAACAATATCTGATAGTCAATATTCTGTTAGCACTGTTTTAATTGGCCAGATCACAACAATATCTGATAGTCAATATTCTGTTAGCACTGTTTTAATTGGCCAGATCACCTGGATACTGGATTACATAGTTTTATTTCAGATCTACTGACTCAAAAATCAGGCAGTATGATCCATTTCAATGAACTTGAGTTTAAGCAACTTTAACATTGCCAACAGTAGTCAGCTGTATCTGCCATTAAACTGAATTTGTCAAATTTGATAACAGATACACCCATTGTGCCACATGCTGCTCCCATGGAAAGAGCTTCCTGTCATCATCAAGTCTACATTGTAACATTCTTGGTACCTGATAGCTACGTGACCCACTGCACGCAGCAGGTTAACACAAAGTAACACATTAATAAAACAGAGGAACAGAGGAGTATGTAAAAGTGTAACAGTTTAGAACAAAGTAAAACAGAACATATTATTTCAGTTTTAAACATTGTTATACATTTAATCACAAGGTAATAATTTGGAAATTTATAATTTAAAAAAAAAGAAAAAAAAAGAAGAGTTTTTCATTTTTGTTTTCAAGTTTCTTAAACCAACTAACAGACTACAGCAACTTTTTTTTTACAGAATTGAATTCAACATCAAAAAAGTTATAAATATTAGTTGCGACGTCTAGAAAGTTAAGCACTTACCATTACCGGACTTGGATTCTGATGGATTTGGTACAAAAAATACCAGCAAACCAACCACTGGCAGAAAATTCCAAAACATTCTGATAATTATCCAAGATTTAAATCACGTCGTCTGCTTGCTAATTAAACCCAAAGGTTTTTACAATATCTACATAAAAACCACGAGACGCGGGTACTGTCCAAAACTGCATGCAAAAACTTTAGTTTAAAAGCGTTCTTGCCACATCACAAGTTTGTGCCTGGAAGTAATTTGACACCAGCAAGGAACCACGGAACCGCTGCACACCAAAATGTTCCCAGACTGACTTAACCAGCCGATAATTCCGGAAGTGATAGTCTCGATATATATCATACTAGTAGTCCAATGAGAGAGCGGGGCCTTCAAAGGGTAGACAGGAAAACAACGTTTGCCATTAGAGCGCGTTGATCATCGAATACTGCATGTCAAATATGTGGTAATTCTGCCACGTAGTTTTCATTTAAAGTTTGTTTTGTTAAACGACACCACTAGCTAGAGCACGCTGACAGCATTGCAAATATTTTATAATTCTGACACAGAATACAGAGGAAAACCGCTAGATTTATTTCATTAGCGACAAGGGAGCGGGACGTCGCCCAGTGGTACAGCGTTCGCTCGATGCGCGGTTGGTGTGGGATCGATCCCCGTCGGTGGGCCCATTCGGTTATTTCTCGTTCCCGCCAGTGCACCACGACTGGTGTATCAAAAGCCGTGGTATTACCATGTTTGTGGGATGGTGCATATAAAAGATCCCTTGCTGCTAATCGGAAAAGTAGCCCATGAAGTGTCGACAGCTGGTTTCCTCTCTCAATATCTGTGTGGTCCTTAACCATAAGTCTGACGCCATATAACCGTAAATAAAATGTGTTGAGTGTGTCGTTAAATAAAACGTCTTTCTTTTTCATTAGCGACAAGAGATCTTTTATAGCAACAAGTGATAATCATATTTTATATAAACTTTCCCATAGACAGACATTAATAGTCACTGGCTGAGATGGGAAAAAAGTCAATGGGCCCACACAGAGGGTTCGATCCTAAGACTCGAGCGATCTACCGCCTAAGTGCAGGGCGCACATTTAAGTCAATACTTTTCTTAATGTGCAGGGCGAATTGCTTCCTTCTCTTTAGCAAATTTAAAACGGCTGGGAATTTTTTTATGTTGTTGTTGGAAGATTTAATTTATTAATACAGGCCCGTAGCATGGTGGACATTATTGGGGGGGGGGGGGGGGCAATTGAACTAGCGCCGAGATCGCGAGTTATTTTTTTTTTTTTTTTTTTTTTTTTGGGGGGGGGGGGGTCCGGGGGCATGATTCAAAGGTTATTTGCCCGTTACTGTAACTCTCGCCGTTAATCTCGATCCGTTAATCTCGCTACAATTTTTACATTCAGTCGAGATGTAAAGGTTATCAAACAAAATTATTGGGAGGAGGGGCCCCCCTGGCCACCACCCCCACCCCTGCTACGGGACTGTAATAATGATGCAAGTACTTCAATCGGGATTTAGTGAATACGGTAGGTTATACATTTTTGGTTTGCGTGTCCATTTGTTGCACTATTTCGGTTGAGAAACAGTTGAGACATGGTGCCACAAGTTTTGAATACCAGCTGTATATAAGGTATGTGACAATATTCGGACGTATAAAAACACACACTTTCTACGCTCCTTCGGACTACCGTCCGGGATAGATTCCCTATCGCAACACCAGATGATCTATTCGAAATAGTGTCTCCCTCTATGAGTACTCGCGTACTCGAGCACGGACAGAGTCTAGCATTATTCGAGTCTGTTCACCAGACAAGATTCAAGTACCTGTGCAAGGGAGAGCACTCTCATTATTTAATTATGTTTTCAACGTCATTTTGCAATATGCTTGCAGCCAGTTACATTATAGGGCTATAAGAATGTGACGAACGCAGGCCCGTACGCAGGATTTTTATTGGGTGGGTGCGAATTGCTCGTGATGGGACCAATCAACATAAAAATAACCCCTCAAAACAACATCTGCCCCGGATTGGGCCCCTGGCTTCCAGATGTCGAACCCGGGGTGGACATGTTCGAAACCTAGTGGTATAGGAGCATGTTAAAAACATAATGATAACGATAAAAACAACAACGATTACGTAACGTTATTTAAATTTTATAGAGAAAAGTGGACCTTTAGTAATTTGGTGTGGGGGGTGCGCACCCCCCCACCCCCCCGTCGCGCACCCCCCCCCCCCCCCCCCCCCCCTGCGTACTGGCCTGCGAACGCAATACAATATGGTATGGTTTGGCATCCATGTTCAGCGCTGGAATTAAGAGGCACAATGCTATTTTACTTCTTTTTTTTTCTTTCGTCTCATCGTCATCCAGTGCCAGTATCGGGTACTCGGGTCCGTGTCGAGTTTGACCCTCGAGTACTTAAGTCCAATAGTTTGTTCTTGTGAAGGCCAGAATTCGAAGTGCAGTATATAACCTATCTTCGTAAGCCAGGGTATACCATTCCGTATAGTTTACTGTGCAATTTAAAATACGGAATGTTACCCCGGCTTGCGGAGATGGGAGGGGGGGGGGGGGGGATGTCTGGGCATTTTAACTGAAAGATACGTTTTTGCCTCTTCGCCTCTACCCCGCTAGGTAGACCAACGGCCTTGATGCTAAATGTTAAATATCATAAATTACCAGGGCCATTTTAAGCATGTAACCTCCCTGAAATGGCTACAAAATATATTTCAGGCCCAAAGCTTCGTTCTAAGTTTTAGTAAAAAGTAGACACGCATAGCTTTTGGGGGAATTGGATAAAAATTATATGAAAATGTCTACTGATTGTCCCCCTTCAAATGCAGAGCCTCTAGATTTCAAAATTCACTTGGGATCATGATCGCGGGCCCACTAGTGTCTTGCGCCTTCCATGCTCGTTCCTTCCAAGAATTCATCTGCCCCTCCAAACAAAAAATCCCAGGTACGGCCCTGATTACTGTGGCTTAAAGTCATCGAATTTTGATTATGATGATCTATAATCTGTTACTAATTAATTCTGTGATCTAGACTGATAGACTAACGTTTGGTACAAAGGCGACCATTAAACAGGGCCGTAACTAGCAGGGAGCGGTGCGTGGTAGCAATTGCACCCGAAGAAAAATATGAAAAAGTATCCCTTTTAGTTCAAAAGCAGGCCTGTAGTCAGGATTTTGAGAGTGGGGGGGGGGGGGGGGGGGCACGAAGTGCTTCATACGAGGGTGCGAAGCGCCGACTTGCTTAGGGAGGTCCGGGGGCATATTGAAAAAAAAAAGCCACCGGTAGGGAGGGGTCGACCGATCCACCACCCCCGACTCCCCATTGGCTACGGGCCTGAAAAGTGCACTTTTTGTATGACAGGAAAAGGAAGTTTTTGTATCTCTGTGAGTGATTGGGTGGCTTGGCCGTTCAGCTCTGCAGATATGTCACATAACATCTGCGTCACTGCGTGTCTTGACGATATTATGGAAACCTGTCATAAAATTGTACCGAATATCTCTCTTTATTAAACGACCTGACGAGGGTATTTATCAAAATGTTATGTTCCAGGAAATATAGTATTTATTTTGACGTTATGTCCCAGGAAATATATAATTTTAATATCAAAATGTTACGTTCCAGGAAATATTTTGTGGGGGAGACTGATAGCAAAAGGGCAGGGGCACTTAAATATTTGTAAGGGGAGAGATTTCAGGGCATTTCAAAATTCGAAGGGGAACAATTAGCAGACATTTTCATATCATTTTTATCTAATTCCGGCCTCGGTGGCGTAGTGGTTAAGCCATCGGACTATAGGCTGGTAGGTACAGGGTTCGCAGCCCGGTACCGGCTCCAACCCAGAGCGAGTTCTTAAGGACCTAATGGGTAGGTGTAAGACCACTACACCCTCTTCTCTCTCACTAACCAACTAACAACTAACCAACTGTCATGGACAGATAGCTGAGGTATGTGTGCCCAGGACAGCGTGCTTGAACCTTAATTGGATATAAGCACGAAAATATGTTAAAATGAATTAATATCTAATTCCCAAAAAGCTATGTTTGTCTACTTTTTACTAAAACTTAGAACGAAGATTCGGGCCTGAAATACATACAGTATGCAAATATTTTTAGGGGTTTTTGTTTTTCCCTTTTTAAGAATTAATTAATTATTAATTTTTGTCTAAATTTATTTATTTATATTTATTTTTGGTTACTTTGTTACTTTATTATTGCCACGTCATAAGTTTGAGTATGAGTATTTTAACATGCCCCTATACCACTAAGGTTTCAGTCATGTCCATCCCGGGTCCCATCTCTGAATAGCCAGTGGTCTGACCCGGGACAGAATGCCACATCATAACTTTGTCCTTGAACTAGAAGTAATTTGGTAAACTATAACAAACAGGTAAATCAACCAATCTATTTTTTGTTTCCGCACGTTTTACGTACAGCTAGGTCAAAAATAAGTCGACATTTGTTAGAATTGTGTGACCGTTTTCCGACAGTGTGATAAAATGTCAGTACGTTAGAACAGACACGTGGTACTATGGACTTCCTTATAGACAAAATATATGTATAGGTGGGTTTTTTTTTAGAAGAATTGTTTTTTTAATAAAACACCAGTTTCTAATATAAATATTTAATATTTAAAGCTGCAGTCTCGAGAATATTTTTAAAGGGACATTCCTGAGTTTGCTGCAATTTTTAAGATGTTATTGACTAACAGAGACTTTTTGACGACTGTAATTACATATCAAATATATCTGTCTGCATAAAATATTAGTGGCTGTATATTAAACGTGTTTTTGATCGTTCTAATATTTGTATTAGGTTAAATTTCATTTTATTTCCTAAAAAAGATTTTTTCGTACGTATGAAATTATTTGAAGACAAAATTCCGTTTGTGCTTCTTACAAATATTAAGACGACCAGAAACACATTGAATATACAGACACTGATATTCTAAAAAAAAATATATATATATATATATATATATTTAATATGTAAGTTTAATCGTAGAAATATTTTATTAGTCGGAAACATCTTACAATGCAGCAAACTCGGGAATGTCCCTTTAATATTTTAAACATTGAAAATAGAACATCAACTTTTGATTTCTTAGCGCAACGCGCCATTCTTCGATTATTGTTAAATCTCGTTTACAGTCTAGGTCACAGTTCAGTTCAACTTTATTTTCGTGATTATATCCTATTAAGGTTCAAGCACGCTATCCCGGGCACACACCTCAGCTATCTGAGCTGTCTGTCCAGGACGGTGGGTTAGTTGTTAGTTTTTTGTGGTTAGTGAGAGAAAAGAGGGTGTAATGGTTTTACACCTACCCAATGAGTCGTTAAAACTCGCTCTGGGTGGGAGCCGGTACCGAGCTGCGAACCCAGTACCTGCCAGCCTTCGTCCGATGGCTTAACCACGACACCACCGAGGCCCGTTCTAGGTAACATTCAAATGCCAAATGTTCTGAGTCTTAAATAGACAACGTCTATCGAGGCACTTAAATATTGTCTATTTAATTAACACTCAGGACAATTACTCACAAACGTTTGTTCGACAAGAGTCGTAGTCGACCGGGACTATTTGACAAAGGAGTATTAAGGAGCATTCCCACTGTGTGATTTGTAGTAACGATTGTAAAATGGATAGGAAAGGAGATAATAATAATTGTTTAACGACGCCTTGTCACATTTTAACTACAGCAATTTGATGTGTTACAAAAGGTTACGTCGACACTCAATCTAATTAAAATTAGCTCCACTATTACATGTGGATCTAACAGCAGCCCGTTGGAGCTCATATCTAGTTGACCTTTCATTCGACCAATCAAAACCTTACTTGCAAAATCATGCCAGTGATTTGAAAATAATTTGAAAACATTCGGGATTATGCCGAGGGTATACGAAATAATTTGGGTGAATTACGAAGTATACTGGAAACTAATTGCAACAAAGTTTATTACTGTATTCCCCCCCCCCCCCCCCTGTTTTTTCAATGTTGAAATAGACCAACAAGTTCGCCTATTGCATAAATAGTCTCGCCCGATATTTTTAGAATTTGTATGCTCCCGAATAACGCTATAAACGGCGAAGTGTGATTGGTCGATATTTAAATTGTTATTTATAGATGAAATGTCACCTGGACATGGAAGTGCACGCAATGCTGTTAGATCTACTGGCTAGACCCAGTAGAGCTAATTTTAATCAGACTGGTCGACACTTGGTCGAGAGATACAGACAGGAATCCTGCTGCTGCTGCTGCTCACATAAGCTACGCCTACAGAATATATAGTGAGGGATCTTTTATATGTAACAGTCGTGGAGCACAGGTTGATTCAGGGGAAAGTCCACTGGGAGTGATCGACCCTGCGACCCGTTGTACCTCAGGCGAAAAACATGTCACCGAGCTAGATCCCGCCTATGTAACATTGGACAGAACTCTGCATTGTGAAAACTTTTAAACAAAACGAACACAAAAACAAAAACAAAAACAAAACGAAACGAAACGAAACGAAACAAAACAACAACAACATCAAAAACTCAACTAGTAGAAATAAGGTCCCATTACAACATGATTCGGTCGTTACTCGTATACTATACTAGTATATTACTGTACAAATCGTTACTACAGATTATATTGTGATAACACGCCATTAGTAAATCATGGCGTGACCGCGTTCACGTCACTGGTTCAGTAAACGTTCCGTATTCTGTACCCCGGCGCATCGCTCACTCTGACAGGTTGGGCAACCAACTCATAAAATATCACTTTACTTCTTCACCTATATACAATCTGCTTTCCACGACGACAATGATGGTAGTAGTGATGCTGGTGGTGGTGGTGGTGGTGGTAGTGGTGATGATGTTGTCGACGGCGATGGTAATAGTAGTGGTGGTCATGGTCATGGTGGTGGTGGTGGTGATGATGATGATGATGATGGTGATGATAATGATGTTGTCCACGACGATGATAATGGTAATGGTGATGATGATGTCGACGACGATGATAATGGTAGTGGTGATGATGATGTTGTCGACGACGATGTTAATGGTAGTGGCGATGGTGATGATGATGATGATGATGATGATGATGTCGACGACGATGATAATGGTGATGGTGATGATGATGATGTTGTCGACGACGATGATAATGGTAGTGATGGTGATGATGATGTCGACGACGATGATAATGGTAGTGGTGATGGTGATGATGATGATGATGTCGACGACGATGATAATGGTGGTGGTGATGGTGATGATGATGATGATGTCGACGACGATGATAATGGTGGTGGTGATGATGATGATGATGTCGACGACGATGATAATGGTAGTGGTGATGATGATGATGATGATGATGTCGACGGCGATGATAATGGTAGTGGTGATGATGATGATGTCGACGACGATGATAATGGTAGTGGTGATGGTGATGATGATGATGTTGACGACGATGATAATGGTAGTGGTGATGATGATAATGTCGACGACGATGATAATGGTAGTGGTGATGATGATGATGTCGACGACGATGATAATGGTGGTGGTGATGGTGATGATGATGATGTCGACGATGATGATAATGGTAGTGGTGATGATGATGATGTCGACGACGATGATAATGGTAGTGGTGATGATGATGATGTCGACGACGATGATAATGGTGGTGGTGATGGTGATGATGATGATGTCGACGATGATGATAATGGTAGTGGTGATGATGATGATGTCGACGACGATGATAATGGTAGTGGTGATGATGATGATAATGGTAGTGGTGATGATGATGATGTCGACGACGATGATAATGGTGGTGGTGATGATGATGATGATGATGTCGACGACGATGATAATGGTAGTGGTGATGATGATGTTGTCGACGTCGATGATAATGGTAGTGGTGATGATGATGTCGACGACGATGATAATGGTAGTGGATGATGATGATGTCGACGACGATGATAATGGTAGTGGTGATGGTGATGATGATGTTGACGACGATGATAATGGTAGTGGTGATGATGATAATGTCGACAACGATGATAATGGTAGTGGTGATGGTGATGATGGTGATGTCGACGTCGATGATAATGGTAGTGGTGATGATGATGTCGACGACGATGATAATGGTGGTGGTGATGGTGATGATGATGATGATGATGTCGACGATGATGATAATGGTAGTGGTGATGATGATGATGTCGACGACGATGATAATGGTGGTGGTGATGATGATGACGATGATGATGCCGACGACGATGATAATGGTAGTGGTGATGATGATGATGTCGACGTAGATGATAATGGTAGTGGTGGTGATGGATGAACGGTAGTGATGATGATGATGATGATCAATGGTGATTATGATGATGATGTCGACGACGATGACAATGGTGGTGGTGGTGATGGATGAACGGTAGTGATTATGATGATTCAGGGCTAGCTATGGCACTTGCCAAATTCGCCAATTGCGAATTTTAAAAACTATTGGCGAATTTTATTTTTATTTGGCGAAATAATTTCCAGTGTTAATTGATATTTTGTTACAAAATAACTGGATTTCTTAAATATATATATATATATATATATATATATATATATATATATATATATATATATATATATAAATAAATTAAGTTTAATAGATAATTTGGCAAAATTTTCTGCTGATCCTGAATGATGATGATGATGGTGATGGTGATGTTTACGACGACGGTGGTGATGATAATGATGATGACGACGATTATGATGGTGATGATGATGATGATTCTTATTATTATAATGATCGTGGTGTCCTTGATGGTGGTGGTGGTGGTGGTTATGATTATAATGATGATGGTTGTGGTGGTGGTGATGATAATAATGATGACGACGATTATGATGGTGATGGTGATGATAATGATGATGACGACTATGATGATGATGATGATGACGACGATTATGATGGTGATGATGATAATGATGATGACGACGATTATGATGGTGATGGTGATGATGATGATTATAATGATCGTGGTGTCCTTGATGGTGGTGGTGGTTATGATTATAATGATGATGGTTGTGGTGGTGATGATGTTAATGATGATGATAGTGGTGGTGGTTTTGATGATGATGATTGATGATAAGATGATGGTGGTGGTGGTTGTGATGATGATGATGGTGATGATGATAATAATTATACTCGTGATGACCTAGCTGCTTTGTCTGGATAGGACAGATATTAATATGTTAACAGGCTCGTACAAACGATAACTATTTATATAAATCTCCCCTCTCCCTTTCCTACCGCCGGTTACTACAGGCCTGGTTAATGCTGTTGCCATACAGGGATGACCCATCTCAACTCCGGTGAGCACTCGACCATTGAGGTACATCCCGTTCACAGGAAATGGAACATGCTAATTAATGTCTTAGAATGTTGTCCTGGACAACTAATATAACTGAAGCGTGTACCCAGGCTTTAACCTTAATTGGGCATAAGAACGAAACTAAACTGAAATAAATTAATGAATTTTGACCAGTTTGTTCGTGTGACACTTTAGTTTTGCACTCAACCAGTATTAATTATTGTTTTCGTTGTTGTTGCAACCTAAGGAGGGCCTCCGAGTGAATTGTGAATGATAATCGAGATAAAGGAAATGCCTTCCTACACAAAGACATGACAAATCGACAAGTCATGTCTATTGTTTAGTGTATAAATCTGTTGTATACATTGTTAGTGGCAAATACCTGGGCCCCGTTCCACGAAGCGACCTTAGGCCTAAGAACACAGTAACTGCACAGCTAACATATGCATTTAAGCTGATCTTAGCGCTAAGATCGCTTTGTGGAACGGGGCCCTGGCCTGTGTTGTGCAATGCACTTGGGCGAGTGCATTTTTTTTTCTAGTGAAGAGTACAACTTTTTAAAAACGGCACCAACATTATTCATAAATAGAGAATAATACATGAGTGGCCGTTGGATACCATTTATCTCACAACGAGATGTTTTAAAGGGACATTCCCGAGTTTGCTGCATTGTAAGATGTTTCCGACTAATAAAATATTACTACGATTAAACTTACATATTAAATATAGTTTCCTGTTTAGAATATCAGTGTCTGTATATTCAATGTGTTTCTGGTCGTCTTAATATTTGTAAGAAGCCCAAACTGGACTTTGTCTTCAAGTAATTTCGTACGTACGACAAAAAATACTATTTTAGGAAATAAAATGAATTTAACCTAGCACAAATATTATTAGAACGATCAGAAACACGTTTAATATGCAGCCACTAATGTTTTATACAGAAAAATATATTTGATATGTAATTACAATCGATAAAAAGTCTGTTAGTTGTTAACATCTTAAAAATTGCAGCAAGCTCAGGAATGTCCCTTTAAAATATATCTAACGAGCGAAAGCGTTTTTAAACAACGAGTTGTGAGATAAATTGTATCTAACGGACACGAATGTATTATTCTATTTCCTACATATCCTCAAAAACCAGGGTTTAAGCAAACTTTAACATCTTTTCCGACTAAAAGTTATTACAGCTTATAGCTGACTTACGCGTCACAGACACACGATTGTCAGGTTAATTATACGTCACAATGTAATCGATTTCATCGTGCTGGTGTTTTTTATTGGATGTTGGCATTGGTGACCTGGTCATCACCTAGGAGCAGTCAGTCGTATGTCTTGAAATTGAAAGAAAGGAATGTTTTAATTAATGACGCACTCAGCACATTTTATTTACGGTTATATGGCGTCAGACATATGGTTAAGGACCACACAGATTTTGAGAGGAAACTCGCTGTCGCCACTTCATGGGCTACTCTTTCCGATTAGCAGCAAGGGATCTTTTATTTGCGCTTCCCAAAGGCAGGATAGCACAAACCATGGCCTTTGTTGAACCAGTTATGGATCACTGGTCGGTGCAAGTGGTTTACACCTACCCATTGAGCCTTGCGGAACACTCACTCAGGGTTTGGAGTCGGTATCTGGATTAAAAATCCAGAGCCTCGACTGGGATCCGAACCCAGTACCTACCAGCCTGTTGACCGATGGCCTAACCACGACGCCACCGAGGCCGGTCGTCTTGAAATTGATGTATGAGTAATCATAAATAACGCATGGTGTTCTCACCAACGGGTGTGTAAATATATAATATTTTGTATCTTTACGTATAAACCGGCCTCGGTGGCGTCGTGGCAGGCCATCGGTCTGCAGGCTGGTAGGTACTGGGTTCGGATCCCAGTCGAGGCATGGGATTTTTAATCCAGATACCGACTCCAAACCCTTAGTGAGTGCTCCGCAAGGCTCAATGGGTAGGTGTAAACCACTTGCACCGACCAGTGATCCATAACTGGTTTAACAAGGGCATGGTTTGTGCTATCCTGCCTGTGGGAAGCGCAAATTAAAGATCCCTTGCTGCCGATCGGAAGAGTAGCCCATGTAGTGGCGACAGCGGGTTTCCTCTCAAAATCTGTGTGGTCCTTAACCATATGTCTGACGCCATATAACCGTAAATAAAATGTGTTGAGTGCGTCGTTAAATAAAACACTTCTTTCTTCTTTCTTTACGTATAAAAGCTAAACTTTGATTTATTTAACGACGCCACTAGAGCACACTGATCAATCATTGTCTACTGGATGTCAAACACTTGATATATAGTCTCAGAGGAAACCCGCTACATATTTGTTTTCATTCGCAGTAACGGGTCCACATGTCACGGTCGTTAATATGCCAGTCGTGGAGCACTGGCTGGGGCGGATTTTTATTTTTTTAGTGAAGTGGTTCATCAAGGGGATTTAACCCTACGACCCACGTACGATAGGCGAGTGCTCAAACGAGCTAGACCCCCCCCCCCCCCCCACACACACACACACACACACACGCACACGCACTTTGCATAAAACATTATTCACATATATAAATTGTTTTTGACTGTGAATACCCTAAATGTTAATTCTTACTTACCCACACAGTGTATGTTTCAAATTGAGCCACATTTTTCTTATAATTTACAAGGGCGGACCTAAGAGACAAACAATGTGGGGGGGGGGGGGGGAGGATTAAGGGCAAAAGGGCACGTGGACTAATTCCCTGAAAAAGCCAATTGAAAAGAAAATTGTGAACAAAATGTTAAAAAAGGTACACTTTAATTTTTTTGAGAGGACACATTCCTTGGTCTCCTAGGGACGGGACGTAGCCCAGTGGTAAAGCGTTCGCTTGATGCGCGGTCGGTCTAGGATCGATCTCCGTCGGTGGACCCATTAGGCTATTTCTCGCTCCAGCCAGTGCTCCACAACTGGTGTAACAAAGGCCGTTGTATGTACTATCCTTCTATCCTACTATTTTCACTCCAGTGATTAATAATCGGATAACAACCGTATACTTCCCATCAGCGCTAGTATAAAATGTGTCGATGCTCTCGACAAGTTCTGTTG
This sequence comes from Gigantopelta aegis, assembly GCF_016097555.1. NCBI lineage: Eukaryota > Metazoa > Mollusca > Gastropoda > Neomphalida > Peltospiridae > Gigantopelta > Gigantopelta aegis. Next base: position 15,422,611 of record NC_054713.1, on the reverse strand, counting down.
CGTGATTTTACGTAAGTTCGCTCATAGCGTCTTCGAGTTTGCTACGAATGTGAAATAGATTCGTGGAAAATATTTTTGGGGCGACAAAGGGAAAAAGGGCACGTGTCCCATGTCGTGAAAAGGGCAGTGGAATATATTTAAGGGAGACGGATGCCCAGTTCCTCCCCCACTCACCCAACCCCGTATCCGCCGGCTTTGTTCACACTTTCTGTAAGTTGTATTATCGGGAGTATTAATATTTAATTGATCTTATTTATCTTTCAAGAAAGTTTTTTTTCTTCTTCTTCTTCTTCTTCTTCTTTTTTTTCTCTCACTCTTTGTTTCTATTTCTAGTACTCTTCTTCCTAGTCTCCAGAATATTTCCTCTTCAGTTATGTAAGGCTTTTGCATTGCTAATATCCTGTTTTACAATATCATGTTAAGCCTATCTGTTTCATCTTAATATTGAATACTATGTATGTGTGCATACGGCTCGCGCCTTTTGTGTTCCCTTTTGTCTATCTTCGGCTTCATCCCTGTTACTCCACACGTCCGTGTCTGTCTGTATGCCCCCCCCCCCCCCCCTCTCTCTCTCTCTCTCTCTCTCTCTCTCTCTCTCACACACACACACACGCACATGTATATGTATACACATATTGTTTAATAAGTGCTTTATATACGAGTGTATAGCTTTAATTATGTATCGTTTATGTATATACAATAATACCATGTACAGCAATGATTCAAGGCCCCAACCTTGACCTTGCTTATGTTTCTGGGGACAATTAAAAAAAAAAAATATATATATACTGTAAATCATGAAATTAATGCGTCATGATATTATTGCGTCCGTACACGAGTGAACAAAAATGCGTATTTTTATTAATGCGTCGGGCAAAAGTCCACATCACATAAAAACCACAGTTGTGTTCTTATTATATTCCGAAATTTAGCAAAGATGAAGCAGGACGTGTGTGCCTGCTCTCTCGAGCTACCCCCCCCCCCCCCCACCTGGGGGGACTCATTGCTTCATACGGGACACTTCTGGAATACCGCATCACGTACACCGGGCCACGGGCTACCGTGACCTTGGTGTACGGGGACCCAGTGAAGAAACCACCTAGGAGGAGAAGGAGGAGGAAGACGGACGCGCCAGGGGCGGACCGGGGGAGGTCAAAACCGGTAGCTCAACTACCGGCGGCGACTTTTCCCGTTGTACCCCCCAAGCCCAAGTCAACACCAGCGAGGCCAGCTGTTCCAGCTCTGCAGGATCCAGTTGACGACTCGCCAGTGGCGGACACGGTCTTTAACCGGGCCGCGATGGAATCGCCACCAACAACTCCGACAACTTCTACCCCCGGGATTCCAGCGATGCCACCCCCACCCAGGAAGAGTGGCGCTGTAGAGTCCCAGGCCCGTCTTGTAGTCGTTAGAAAACGAAAGGCGATGGTGTCACCAGGCGACCAATCAGCCAAGCCAAGTCCGCCGACACAACCGCCCCCACCTACTTCATCTCCAGTGAATGACCAGCCCTCTGAACAACCTTGGTCACTGCAGGCCGGCAAGCTACCAACACGCTACTCGAGGCTGGTGAAGACTAACATTGGGGATGTCCGTCAGCTCCTTTGTGGACCGACTCCGGAGTCGTATCAACCTCTGCCACGAACTGAAGGAGAGTTCTCGGTGCGTAGGATCACGATAAACGATGGGCGAGGGATCTGCCTTACCGTTCGCCGGAAGGGACTTTTCAACCAAGGGATGCTTCTCGATGAAATGGACAACCCGACCATCCACCGCGTCATCAAGATCGTTGCCGGGGAAGATTACCGTCCAATCACCGAGAGCATCGCCAAGTCCGCAAACCGGTACGCCCTCACCCATCTGGGCTCGTCCCTATTCATCGCCTCTCCGTGACGACATCCCCGCTAACAACCTTTCCTAGGACAGGTAACAACCTCTTTTTTTGGGCTAGTTAGACTTTAAACGTTTTGGAAGCAGTTCAAAATTCTTATGTTTATTTTTTTATAAGTAGTCTAACGCATTTTATTTTGGCGCCCGTTCAATTGCTCAAAATCACCGTAAAAACCTTTTGGCTGAGCATTCTTAACTATTTTGGGTTAAATTTTAGAGTCCGGACATGTTTTGGATGCAGTTACTCTTTGTAGACTTAGGTAAAATACAGGCTTCACCGAGGAATCGAAATTCAGCCAATCAGAGCACGGCTCCCACTCGGTGTACTTCAAGTTTACGAAGTGTCTGCTATTTGGTCCGCGCTCGCGTTGACCTTACTAAATGGCTTTATTCCAAATTCCGCCCACCTCAAACTTACCCCCCCCCCCCCTCCTGCTCCGGAGTTAGTCACTGGCGAAGTCAGAGGCTAAATCCGTGGTGGGCGTGCCTGAACCTTCGTGGATAGGGGCACGTAAAAAGAGTTGCCCGTTGCCGTTTGGGCTTCATCTTTCATGTTAAAAGAAGTCAGTAGTTGTTTTGACAGCTACTACATAATCTGAAGCTAATCGCATGGTGGGTCGACCAGGAAGCCCTAATTACTTAAAGTAGTGTAATTAGTATAACTACACCTTATTGTTAAGGTATGTCTCGCACTTTTGTGTGGTGATTGCTTCTAATTAATCCACCAGTAGGAATAAAAGGTAAACGGGTCGCTATTGCAGGGTACAATATTTCAAGCGAACGAATTATTCTAACAAATGTTTTAGACTGATTTTATACACTTGATGCGCAGCACAGGAATAGACGTTAACAAATGCGATATATTGCAACAGTGACAACTTGCGACCAGTCTAACTTAAAATGCCATGTATAGAGTCGAGCCAAATGGTTTGAAGAAATATGCACGGATTGTTGGTTGCGGTTATATAATTTTCTACTGTTTCATTTTTAAAGGAATATATTTAGTAATAAAATTTGTTGATGATAATTTTACAAACAGTTTGAATGTATACAGTAATCCAGAAGTGTAAAAAAAATTGAAAAATACTCACATCGCAAAATGAACTTTTTAAAAACAAAACATTTGGAACATCACTGTATTATATAACCGCTATGATATTCCAGGAAAGTGAAAATAGAATGGCAACATCGAAACGAAAGAAAGATTCTTGAAGTATTCACAAAACGACATTTAACAAAAATTGTTTTTGTATTTTGTTTCATCTTTATATTATAAAAGTTTTATTTTATTTAGAAGTATTATAGTAAAATCCTGCACATTTTTTTGTATTGGGAATGAGACTAAACAAAATTCGTCAAGTTATTATTGCGTCGATGTGTTCGCCGCATTTTTCGCATTAATTACTTGCTCGCATTAATTTCATGATTTACAATATATATATATATATATATATATATATATATATTTAACTGACAGCTGTAAAGTTCTTGTTCCGACTATTAATGAGGCAGTAATTTAATTTAAATATTTTCAAAGTCCTTTGACCATTTCATTTTTATTATATGAGTGCGGGACGCAGCGCTTGCTTGATGCGCGGTGGTTTGGAATCAATCCCCGTCGGTGGGCCCATTTGGGCTATTTCTCGTTCCAGCCAGTGCCTCACGACTAGTCAAATGTCGTGGTATGTGCTATCCTGTCTGTGTGATGGTACATATAAAAGATCCCTTGCTACTAATGGAAAAAAAAAACGTAGCGGGTTTCCTCTCTAAGACTATATGTCAAAATTACCAAATGTTTCACATCCAATAGCCGATGATTAATATATCAATGTGCTCTAGTGATGTCGTTAAATTTTGTGCGCTGACTATATACAAGTAACAAGAATATAATTTTAGAACAAATATTTAACAGTCTGTAAGGAGTTGTTTCCCTTCAATCATACTTGTACCGTCAATACTTTATCGTTGTTAGGGTGTTAATATAATATTTACAGATGAACCCTGCATGTGGAACAATAAAACCCGGATTTTTTTCAGGTAGACTTGAAGTGAATCCATCAATGTATATCATTTATCATTTCAACTTATTTTTTATGTTTATAATCAATTACGGTTCAAGAACGCTGTCCTGGGCACACCCCAGCTATCTGGGCTGTCTGTTCAGGACATTGGGTTAGTTGTTATTGAGAGAGAGAGAGAGAGAGAGAGAGAGAGAGAGAGAGAGAGAGAGAGAGAGAGAGAGAGAGAGAGAGAGAGAGAGAGAGGAGGGTGTAGTGGTCTTGCATTGAGTCGTTAAAACTCGCTGGATGGGAGCCGATACCGGGCTGCGAACCCAGCACCTATTATCCTTATCAAGCCCGTAGCCAGGATTTTTGAAAGGGGGTTCTTTTTGGTATTAAAAGGGCACTTGCGAGCACATTGTCGGTTTCAGCATGTTTCAGAGTGGCAGGACATGACTCGGAGGGGGGGGGGGGGGGGGGGGCTCTAGCCTAGTTTCAAAGGGCACTTCAGAAAAAGGGGGGTTCGTTCGAACCCTACGAACCCCCCTGGCTACGGGCTTGCTTATGTCCGATGGCTTAACTTCGACAATGTATATCAACGTAAATAATTGACTGTTGCCATTTTTATTACCCTAGCATGTCCCCAAGAATAATAGAAACCATGTTTTCAATATAGCATCCGGGTATTGAATAGTACCCGGATCAATGATGTAGCTAAAAGTCCCCGGGCGGCTTGTAGACCTAATCAAATATTTACAGTACTTATGGGTCATAGAAGGACGGAATTAGGGAGGAACTGTTTTCTTTAACGACGCACTCAACACATTTCATTTACGGTTATATGGCGTCGGACATATGCTTAAGGACCACACAGATATTGAGAGAGGAAACCCGTTGTCGCCACTTCATGGGCTACTCTTTTCGATTAGCAACAAGGGATCTTTTATATGCACCATCCCACAGACAGTATAGCACATACCACGGCCTTTGATATACCAGTCGTAGTGCACTGGCTGGAGCGAGAAATAGCCCAATGGGCCCACCGACGGGGATCGATCCCAGACCGACCGCGCATCGAGCGAGCGCTTTACCACTGGGCTACGTCCAGCCCTGGTTCATAGAAAGATGAGACGCAAATTAAATTAGTCTTAAAAGACCTGGACGTGAAAAAAAAGAGTAAAAAAAAAAAAAAAAAAAAAAAAACCCACAACAAAAACAACAAACTGTACAGCTGTTCTGTCTGTCTGTGTGCGTGTGTCTCTGTGTGTGTGTATATGTGTGTGTGTCTGTCTGTCTGTCGCTGTCCCTCCCTCCCTCCCTCCCTCCCTCTGTCTCTCTCTCTCTCTCTCTCTCTCTCCCTCTCTCTCTCTCTCTCTCTCTCTCTCTCTCTCTCTCTCTCTCTCTCTCTCTCTCTCTCTCTCTCTCTCTCTCTCTCTCTCTCTCTCTCTCTCTCTCTCTCTCTCTCTCTCTGTATGTGTCGCTTTCTTTGTCTCAGTCTCTGTTTCCTCACCAATAGCGGGACGGTAGCCCAGTTGTAAAGCGCTTTCCTGATGCGTTCGGTCTGGAATCTAATTCCCGTCGGTGGGCCCATTCCAGTTTAAAACGCCATGGTATGCACTATCCTGTCTGTGGGATGCTGCATATCAACTTGCTACCGGCCTCGGTGGTTTCGTGGTTAAGCCATCGGACATAAAGCTGGTAGGTACAGGTTTCGTTTTGCTGATGATACTGCACCCATGCATGAAGCTCCAACCCAATGGGTAGGTGTAAGACCACTATACCTTCTTCTCTCTCACGAACCACTCACAATTAACCCACTGTCCTGGACAGACAGCCCAGATAGAACTGGAACTGGAAACTCTATTTACGTGCCCCTATCCACGAAGGTTCAGGCACGCCCACCACGGATTTAGCCTCTGACTTCGCCAGTGACTAACTCCGGAGCAGGGGGGGGGGGGGGGGGGGGGGTAAGTTTGAGGTGGGCGGAATTTGGAAGAAAGCCATTTAGTAAGGTCAACGCGAGCGCGGACCAAATAGCAGACACTTCGTAAACTTGAAGTACACCGAGTGGGAGCCGTGCTCTGATTGGCTGAATTTCGATTCCTCGGTGAAGCCTGTATTTGACCTAAGTCTACAAAGAGTAACTGCATCCAAAAACATGTCCGGACTCTAAAATTTAACCCAAAATAGTTAAGACTGCTCAGCCAAAAGGTTTTTAAGATGATTTTGAGCAATTGAACGGGCGCCAAAGTAAAATGCGTTAGACTACTTATAAAAAAATAAACATAAGAATTTTGAACTGCTTCCAAAACGTTTAAAGTCTAACTAGCCCAAAAAAGAGGTTGGTACTCACGGAGGTGAAGGAGGTTGGCAAAGGGAAGGACGTCACGGTGAGCCGATGAAGTTGGAGACGTCAAAATGCGGGATGCCTGGCCGGTAAGTGGATCCTGCTATCGACTTGGCTAGTGCTCGATACTCTTTCCCGGCTACGATTTTGATAATTCGATGGAGGGTCGGGTTGTCCATTTCTGGGAGTAGCAGTGCTTGGTTGTAGCTCCTACTCCGGCGTACGGTGAAACAGAGTCCACGGCCATCCCGCATTGTGACGCTGTGCACGCAGAAGTCTCCCTCTGACGGGCTTGTTGGTAGTGGCATGAAAGCGCTGAGCTTAGGTTGAGTAAATAGGCTCCGGACGTCCTCGATGTTGGTCTTCACTAACTGGGAGTAGCGCGTTGGTAGTTTGCCGCCTTAAGTGACCACTGCTCCTCAGTTTCAGCAACAGGCTTCGGCGGTTGAGTCGGGGGGTCCTGGCTTGACTGGTTGGTCTCCTGGTGACGCACGCAATCGCTTTCCGCTTGGCAACGGCTACAGATCGGGCCTGGGACTCGACTGCGGCACTCTTCCGAGGTGGAGGTGGCATCACAGGAGTCCCGGAAGCTGAGTTCATCGGAGTTTGTGGGGGCGACTCCATAACCGCCTGGTTAAGGTCTGCCCCTGGTGGTTCAACTGTTGGGGTCGGCTGAGCTCCGGGTGAGATCGGTGCTGTCCAACGTAAGGGGCCCGCCGCCGGCAGTTTGAACTGCCGGTTTTGTACCCCCCCCCCCCCGGTCCGTGTGGCGCGTCCGTCTTCCTCCTTCCTCTCTTCCTCGGTGGTTTCCTGACCGGGTCACCGTACACCAAGGTCACGGTTGCCCGTGGCCCGGTGTACGTGACGCGGTATTCCAACAACACTCCGTAACTGGCTATGAGTCCCCCCAGGGGGGGGGGGGTAACTCAAGAGAGCAGGCGCACACGTCTTGCTTCATCGCTAGCCGTAGTAGAAGTGGCCCAGATAGATGAAGTGTGTGCCCAGGACAGCATACTTGAAAGTTAATTGAATATAAGCACGAAAATAAGTGGCAATCAGTGGCGGCTCCAAAAAATCCATTTAGGGGGGCCCAGTGAGGTGGAATGCCAAGGGAACTTTGGGGGAGGTTTGGATGGGAATCGTAGCAAAAAATGAAAATATATAATAAAATTATAACTGTCGCAAAATTTAGGGGGGGGGGCCGGGCTCCTGCCCCTCTCCCCTAGATCCGCCTCTGACAATGTAATGAAAATCAACTTGCTGTTAATTGGAAAAAGAGTGGTAAATTGCGTGGTGGCTGCCGGTTTCCTCTCACATTATCTGCGTTGTACTTAGCCATATGTTCCGTAATATAACCGTAATTGACTGTGTTGAGTGCTTCGTTAAATAAAATATTCCCTCCTTCCTGTTTCCTCATTCTTCTTCTTCTTCTTCCTAATTTTCTTCTTCTCTTCTTCATCTTCTTCCCTTCTATTATTATCACCCAATAATTCAATAACCAGTATGTCCGATGCCATATAACCGTAATTAAATGTGTTGAGTGCGTGGCTAAATAACATATTCCTTCCTTCCTTCCTGTTTTCTTTCTCCTTCGTCTTCTCTTCTTCTTTCTTTCTTCCTTCTTTATCTTCTCCTGGGCGGGATGTAGCTCACTGGTAAAGCGCTCTCCTGATACGCGGTTGGTCTAGGATCGATCCCCGTCGGTGGAACCCATTGGGCTATTTCTCTTTCCAGCCAGTGCACCATGACTGGTATATCAAAGACCGTTGTATGTGCTATCCTGTCTGTGTGATGGTGCACATAAAAAGATCCCTTGCTACTACTGGAAAAAAAATGTAGCGGGTTTCCTCTCTAAGACTATACCGCAAAATTACAAAATGTTTGACATCCAACAGTCGATGATTAATAAATCAATTAGCTCTAGTGGTGTCGTTAAACTTTCGTCTTCTTCCCTTCTTATTCTTCGTCTTCCTCTTCTTTCCTTCTGTCAGTATTATCCAATATAACATTATTCTAACAACCACCCGGACATGTTGATCAATATATCGAAGTAGGGCGATGTGGTGGGCGTTTAGCGAATCTCGTTTTTCAGTCGTCAAGACTAATGGCCCTGGGACATATAGATAAAACACCAGATTATTTATCAATAATAATAATAATTATTATTATATCGCATTCATACCAAGCAGACTGTCTAGCCACACAAACAAGAAAAAAAAACACGTTTTAAAATATCGTTTCAATGCAGACATAAATTTTGCTAAAGGGTTTATATGTTTTCAGTTAGACTCTTTGTTTTTTATCCACACTGTCTAACCCATTTTGAATCTAGACATAAGGCATTTTTAATAACCCCTTGCCCCTCAAACCTTATGTAAGTGGTTGAATGACCGAAAACGGTACCAAGTGGCGTATGCAGGATTTTGTATTGGGGGGGGGGGGGGGGAGCACCTATTTAGTGGGATATTACACAGGAACCTTTTTAATGTTATTAATAAGCGAAAAGGTAAAAGTTTCTCGGGATTGCTAACAAGGACTGGAGGTGGGGAGCTGGTAAAAATTAATGAAGTGGTGTATCTACAAAAAGGTCACTTTAAAACTAAAATTGGGAACATTTTTGGAGGGGTGGCGGGGCAAGTGGGGGGGGGGGGGGGGGGGGGGGGCGTGTTATTGGGTTTTCGGTGGGGAAGGCAACTGTCCCGACTCTGCTAGAGTGTAACTTTATTTAAGCATGCTTTTGTATTATTTTATTGTATTATTTATTTATGTAATAATTTATTTATTTGTGTATGTATGTATGTATGTATGTATGTGTGTATGTATGTGTGTATGTATTTGTTTGTTTCTTTATTTTTTTATTTCTTTATTTATTGTTAAATGCCCAATTGTAAGTCTTAAGTATGAAACAGGTCTGGAAATCATTATCGCTGTTTTCGTATTGATCGCATTTGCACTAAGAACGGAAGAGTCGGCTTGATAATAAACATTCACCTTGATGCACGGAGTGTTTCAAATCACATATTGATCCGATTTAAAGAATAGGGATCACGTTGTAACTCGGCGATGGAGCGCTCGCGTTGCGACAAGTAGCCTAACATGGCCGGGCGACATAGCCTAAAATAATTGGGGGTAGGGGTAGAGGGTGTTGTGGGAAAAACAAACAAACAAACCATCACAGTGTAGTAATACAATGCGTTCTTCGGCACTAATAAATTGAAAGGACACGTTTTCGTATTAAAAAAATAATAATAATAATTATATATATATATATATATATATATATATATATATATATATATATATATAGATATCCTCACAGAATAACAGAGAAAGAGAGAGAAAGAAAAAACAAGAGAGAGAGAGAGAGAGAGAGGGAGAGAGAGAGAGAGAGAGAGAGAGAGAGAGAGAGAGAGAGAGAGAGAGAGAGACAGACAGACAGACATACATAGATACATATATATATATATATATATACAGTAGAATCTCATTGGCTCGAACACTGTCGGTGCATCAAAGTCTGTTCGACCCATCGGGTAGTTCGAACCATGCATTTGGCCGTTGTCGGGTGCTTCTCCGACACAAAAACCAATCGGAACACCTCGCATATTTCCGTAAAACTGGCTTGAGCGAGATGGTCCGATTGACTCGTGAGTAACGAAGTCGCCGTCAAATTTTGATGAGTCAGATGAGAATATATTTGTTAAATAAACAAATAACACACACACTGGTACATGTAGTCTGTATTTATAAATATTTATTAAATAAAAAAATCGTTCTTTATTATGCTGTTGTAGAATCTTTTGCGACATATTGACAACGTTGAGAAAAAATGAAAGTGCATGAAGCACAGGCGGAGGCCCTTTACCTGTTATTGTTGCAGTCACTACATTACATTGATCTCTCCTGTATTTCAAGTTAAAAACAAAATATGGCGACGCTCATGCGTAGAGTAGCGATTAAAATGATTAAAGGAAACCGGCGAGGCCTGCCTAGGCTCACCAATTGATTGGTGTTACATGCAAGGTTCATTCAGTTAACGATTATCCTAGTACAATTGTCTGTACTAGAAAGATAATTACCGATAGGTGCTAAATAAAGAACATGATAAGCCGGCATATGATCTAGGGTTAATTTGTTCCACTTCCGAATTTATAATAACTTTGTGACTGATGTGTAAGGATTGATGAAAAATTCATACATAAATAATTTTTTGTATTTCTTCGGATAGACTTTGTCGTTCGAGCTAAATATGTTAAATTTTACAGTTTAGATCAATAAACTGGTTCGAGAGAAAGCTTCTGTTCGACCCCAGGGGTATTCGACCAATCAGCACCAAAATAAAAGGGTTTAATAAAGAAAAAAATCGGGACATTGTTCTTGATTCGAGAATACCGGGAGGTTCGACCGTTGGGCGTTCAAGCCAATGAGATTCTACTGTGTGTGTATATATATACATATATATATATATATATATATATATATATAATATATATATATATATATATATATATATATATATATATATATCTATATATATATATAGATATATATATATATATATATATATATATATATATATATATATATATATATATAATATATGTATATATATATATATATGTATATATATATATATATATATGTATATATGTATATATATATGTATATATGTATATATATATATATATAATATATATGTATATATACATACATACATATATATATATATATATATATATATATATACATATATATATATACATACATATATATATATATATATATACATACATATATATATATATATATATATATATTATATATATATATATATATAGATATATATATATATATATATATAGTATATGATATAGATAAAATACATAAATAAATTATAACTTGTTCATAAACAACAGCAACAATAACAACAACATACATACACAAACACTAATAAACACAAGAGAGAGAGACAGAGACAGAGACAGAGACAGAGACAGACAGACAGACAGACAGAGACCGAGAAAGGAAGGGAGAGAGAGAGAGAGAGAGAGGAGAGAGAGAGAGAGAGAGAGTACGAATGAATCTCTTCAGCAGCGGTCGCATAATGTGCGACGGATTGTAGGATCGACCCCCCTCCCCCACTCCCTCTCTTCAGTACACAGAGAGAATGGAATTTCCCTTCTAACCAATATTTCATGACTGGTTTTCGTTAAACCAAATGACCACATCGGGGACCAGTCAAATAGTTCATAAACGCTAGCGTTGCGACCGGTCATTGTTCGGAACATGCCTCTATAAATCAAACTTTTTTCTTTTTTTTCTTCTTTTTTTCACTGAGCCTAACGATAGATAAATGTGATATGATAGAAGATGTTGGTAGGCCTATATAAAATACGTTAAAACCCTAGACTTCCTTAAAACTTTTATAATACTAGTTTTTACAAACCCAAAGCCTGTCATGCCAGTAGGTCTATTATACAATAATACGCAGTATTTTTTAGTGTGTGTGTGTGTGTGTTTCGACTACAAGGTAATCTAAGATTAATTTCACGGGTCCTATGGCGACAAGGCTGTAAAACACCATACTGGATTACGTGTGTACATTGTGTGTAATCAACATGTTAGTGGAAATATATCGCGTTTACCCACGCTTCAGTGCGTTGGTGCGATATTTACACCACGTGGTGGGCAATTAATTAGTGTAACAGTAAAACGTACGCTGCATTTTTTTTCACACCAAGAAAGGAATACTGAAAATGCTAAATAAAAGACGTCCATTTTACGAAAGCCGGTTATATCTTGGGGGAAATTACTGGCTTACGTCAGAACCGGCGCCCAGGACAGGAGTGCGCTACAACACCTTGCTCTGAACGTGCACATTAAATTACTTCCATTAATGATGTCCCAGTGATCGATTATAATCGAAAATCGATCGGTTTTGCTCCTCCGATGTGATGTGGATAAATGTTACCTGTAATAGTTCCTCCAGTTTAGATGATGGGATAGATGTAAATATGTTTAGGTTTGAGTTTGTTTCCATGGACCACACAGATATTGAGAGTGGAAACCCGCTATCGCCACTTCAAGGGCTACTCTTTTCGATTAGCAGCAAGAGATCTTTTATATGCATCATCCCACAGACAGGGTAGTACATATCACGGCCTTTCTTCCCTCAATATCTGTATGTCCGACGCCATATAAACGTGAATAAAATGTGTTGAGAGCGTTGTTAAATAAACCATTTCCTTCCTTCGGGAAAGTCCATATAAAAGATCCCTTGCTGCTAATGGAAAAATGTAGTGGGTTTCCTCTGGTGACTACGAGTCATAATTACCAAATGTTTGACATTCAATGTGCTCTAGTAGTGTTGTTAAACTAAAATAAACTTTAAACAGACTGCGATAAATATGAAAAGTTGAACAGGAGAATGATATCTGGAGGGGGTGGGTGGGCACAAACTCTAGTGGAGGGGCACAGTCTCATGTTTGGGGTGGGGGGTGGGGGTGGGCAAGACTTATAAATATTTATAAAGAGGACAAAAAACCCAGCCCCCCCACCCCCACCCCACCCCCCACCCCCCACATACCCCCCCCCCCCACCCCCACCCCTCCAATCCGGCCTAAAACTTCTCGATCAAACGCATATTGTCTATTTTTTTGTTCGGACTCAATCTGCGGCGGTCGTTGACGTCTTTGCCCCTACAATTGAGTCCCAAAATATTAACTTTTTTTTTGTCCTGCTGATGAAAAGAAATGAAATATTAGGGAACACATTAAATGCAAACCAGTAACAGCAAATATTGACTGCAACTAAAACGTTCGTTCACTGTGTCACGTATCAGGAAGTTAATCGTGTTACTGACAGTCAATGTTAAAAGTAGTGACATTCATACACACGGTAAATCTCTGTAAAAACAATGTTTACAGGCATAACCACTTTAGTAGTGATTTAAAATTTGGCCTCATGAATGAATAAATGAACGAATGAATGAATGAATGAACAAGAAGAAGTGTTTTGTTTAACGACACCACTAGAGCACATTGATTTATTAATCATCGGCTATTGGATGTCAAACATTCGGTAATTGCGACATATCAGGGCCGTAGCTAGGATTTTTGTTTGTTTGTTTGGGGGGGGGGGGGGGGGGGCAACTAAGTAGTTAATATTCTAAAACACCTTAAACGGTTAAGAAGAGAATTTTCTTTAAGTTTGTATAATTGTTTCCTCATTAGTAGCAAGGGATCTTATATATGCACCATCTCACAGACAGAATAGCATATACCACGGCCTTATATCGTGGTATACTGGCTAGAGCGAGAAATTGAAACAGAAAAAAAAATATATAGATGTTGATCAATAAAAATTATTAGAATGGCCTATGTGACGACGGTGACCAGGTTTCGTAATTACGTTTCCAGGACAACTCCGTACACGGACCTTTGATGAGTTTATGCACGAAAATAATATACTACCACAGTGCTGGTAATTTGTGTTTATTAGTGTCTGTGTATGTATGTGTTGTTGTTGTTATTGTTGTTGTTGTTGTTTCTGAACAAGTTATAATTTATTTATTTATGCATTTTATATATATCATATACTATATATATATATATGTCTGTCTGTCTGTCTGTCTGTCTGTCTGTCTGTCTGTCTCTCTCTCTCTCTCTCTCTCTCTCTCTCTCTCTCTCTCTCTCTCTCTCTCTCTCTCTCTCTCTCTCTCTCTCTCTCTATATATATATATATATATATATATATATGTCTCTCTGTCTACCTGACTGTCTGTCTGTCTCTCTGTCTGTATGTATGTATGTATACCTACCTACTTACCTACCTACCTACCTACCTACCTATATACCTATCTACTTTACCTGCGTACCTGCCTACGTACCTACCTACCTATCTACCTACGTATCTACCTACCTACCTGTCTATCCATCCATCCATCCATCGATCCGCCCGCCCGCCCGTCCGTCCGTCCTTCTCTCTCTCTCTCTCTCCCCCTCCTCTCTCTCCCCCTCCTCTCTCTCTCTCTCTCTCTCTCTCTCTCTGTGTCTCTCTGTTTCTATATGTCTCCCTCTCCTCTCTCTCTCTGTCTCTCTCTCTTTATTTCTCTCTCCTCTCTCTCTCTCTCTCTCTCTCTCTCTCTCTCTCTCTCTCTCTCTCTCTCTCTCTCTCTCTCTCTCTCTCTCTCTCAACCAAATATTATTTTCCAAAGTAATTCCGTTATCATGCACGCCATTCGTGGGCATATGTTTTGACATATATCAGAACAAGTGAACATACACGTCATTGGAAGCACATGTGTGCAAGAGGTTCATCATAACGATAGCCTACATTGATAAACCCCCATAACTACGATAAAATTCATATCTAATCGAGTTCTGAAAGCTTCGCGAGGCAAAGATGGAAGTTTCACCAAGAAAAAACCATTTTGTAATATTATACGACACGACAAACGGCCAAATAATTTTTTCGATACTGTATACTTTCTTTCTATATATAACAGGAGAAACAATAAAAATGGTTTTGGAAATATAACAAAATATACGTTTTTCGAGACAACTGTTATGAAGGTATTTTGAATATTAAATAATTAATTCAGAGTTAAAAAACTATTTTTGAAGTTATTACGATTAATTATTATTATATATAGTTGTAAGTAGATTGTGTGTAGGCAGAGATGTAGTTGCTCCCACCCCCAAAACATAAAAAAATGCCCCTTTTTGTCCAGCTGGAAAAAATCCAGTGTTACCCTGAATTTAAATTTCTATTTATTATTATTATTATGATTATTATTATTATTATTATTTTTTTTTTCCAAATGACCCATATTTATGTAAGGCTAGATACAGTCATGTTTTCATTTTTAAAAAGAAATATAAATTTGTCAGTGTTGCAGTTGGTATGGTAATGCTACTGTAAGTTAATGTACGAAATAAAGTGCTTTTATATTTCATATATTATATATATATATCAGATAGCCTACGTAACGTGTTCTTGTCAAATTCAAATAAAAATGGATCCAGCTCAGTTGATAGAGCGCTCGCCCAAGGTACATTGGTTGCAGGATCGAATCTCCGCGAGGGAGCCATTATTCCGCTTCAACCAGTGTGCCTCGTGATATGTGCATTTTAAAGATCCCTTGCTGCTAATAAAATTTTGGGCGGGTTTCTTACCTCTCAAGACAACAAATGAAAATTACCAAATGCTTTACATCTAATAGCCGATGGTTAATAAATCAATGTTCTTAAGTGGCTTCATTAAACAAAACAAACTTTAACTCTTCTTTCAAAGACAATATACCCCTTCTGTGCTATTTATTTTGAAAATATTGAAATTCCCCTTCTCAAATAATAAAAAACCTACTTTGTTTTGACGTACCGATCAAGATGTTGCGTCCATCTCAATGCGTGGATAAAAAAAAGTTTGTCTTATTTAACGACGCCACTAGAGCACATTGATTTTTTTTTCTTATCATCGGCTATTGGACGTCAAACATATGGTCATTCTGGGTTTTGGGGTTTTTTTTTTTTTAGAGGAAACCCGCTGTCGCCACATAGGCTACTATTTTACGACAGGCAGCAAGGGATCTTTTATTTGCGCTTTCCACAGGCAGGATAGCACAAACCATGGCCTTTGTTGAACTAATTATGGATCACTGGTCGGTGCAAGTGGTTTACACCTACCCATTGAGCCTTGCGGAGCACTCAGTCAAAGTTTGGAGTCGTTATCTGGATTAAAAATCCCATGCCTCGACTGGGATCCGAACCCACTAACCACAACGTCATCGAGGCCGGTCTCAATGCGTGGGTAACGAAGCGTAAATTATAATGAACACCAGTAACACTGCAATTAACAAACCGATCTACTTCTTACCTCTTATACATGAATGAATGAATGTTTAACGACACCCCAGCACGAAAAATACATCGGCTATTGGGTGTCAAACTATGATAATGCAAACAAATAAAGTGATGATCAACATCAATATAAAAATTCAAGATCTAAATAAAAACACAGTGTAAAGAACTGTGCAAAAACACAAATATCACAGATAGATACTGACTTTTACTCTAAATTTCAATTTGTGCTGTATTGGCCATTCTCAAAGACAATGTTACACCCCTTCACCACGGTGAGGTTACAGCACGCGCAGGGGACCTCTTATACAATCACAATAAACAACATTGTTGTGATAGTCAGTCCTGATTAAGCGGTACATGTAGACTGATAATATTGAGAGAAGGAAACAATGATGGTCAGAAGTCTCTAAATAAGTCACAGGTTGTGCCCACGACAGACGTGCTTGATTTTGTTCTAATGAAAACACGTAAAAACCCCCAAAAAAAACATTCCCGGTGGGGGTGGGGGTGGGGGTGTTAGGGATGGGGGAGGATGTAACATTTAAAGGGGACACCTACAACTGGCCTATTTAAAGGCACACTGACAACAATATTAGACTATGTAGGCCTAAACACAAACAGTAGACCAGTAATAAAGCGCTCGCTTGATGCGCGATTGGCCTAGGATCGATCCCGTCGATGAGCCCATTGGGCTATTTTTCGTTGGTATATTAAAGGCCGTGGCATGTACTATCATGTCTGTGGGATGGTGCGAATAAAAGATCCCTTGCTACTAAACGTTGTGGGCTTCCTCTCTAAGACTGTCAGAGTAGTCAAATGTTTGACATCCAATAGCCGATGATTAATAAATCAATGTGCTACAGTGGTGTCGTTAAACAAAACCAAACTTTAACTTTTAACTTTATGCCTACGTTTGCACGGTTAAATTTTTCAAGTCATAGCAGTGGCGTCGGAACTGGGGCGGCAGGGGCGGCGGCCGCCGCCCCAATATTTGGAAAAAACAACAACAACCACAAAAAACCTTTAATTTTTGGGTGTACGGTCGGGATCGGGACATGATTTGGGTAAACATTACAAGCACCCTGTGCAATGTAGTGATTATCTTGTTAATAACATTTTAATTAGATGATGTAATTTGAGTCAAAGCCCAGGCCAAGCTACTAAATGATATAGGCTATCATTTAGTAACTTGTATTGATGTGTAGGAGGACAGTTATAATTTAAAAGCTAAATTGAGTTATGTCACTTGGCCCATGTTTTCATCACTTTATAAGGTGATTCAATACAGCAACAACGGACTGTACTATGTTATTTGTTTATTATTTTGTAATACATTCTAAAACAGTTTACACACATGTAAAATGGTATTTGCATTTTGCACACTTCCAAATATGTCAAAGAAAAGGGTACAGATGGTGAGACCTCATACAAATCAAACTTTTTCATTGTCATAAAATTATCAGTTAAATATGCTTTTTTACCAGTACTTTTGCTACAAAAATATGTATGAGATACCTATTAAAGTTGTATCTTAAATGCAGCAGAATGCAGGAAATGGCATCTAGAATTCAAATTTTTTTCGGGGGAGCATGCCCCCGGACCCCACTAGCACTCGCTCGCTTCGCTCGGTCGACATCCGCCTCCCCAATATTTAATTTACTTCCGACACCCCTGCACAGGTAGATTGCATAGGGGTGTTCAGGAAGGCGAGCGCTCGAGGTAATTCGCTAGACTGGTCTTTACACCTACTATCTAAAAGGACAGAGCACAATAAATAGGTATCAGTGAAATTGTTCGCGAGCGCTTTCCTCCTGAATACACCTTTTCCAGTAGTGCTAACTTCAGTGGACGGGTTAGCTTTGACATAGGCCTTATTTCCTTGCTCTCACTCTAGAATTAAAATAAAGTAATTCTACCCGCTCGTGTATTATTAATAACCTTCATTTAGAGTATTTTATTACTGTAATTAGAGTGTAATTAAAGAAATGCAAAAAAATTAAGTTAGGCTACAAAATACTATTTCCGCCAACATGTTTTACGGTGGAATAAATAAGTTAAAATTAACATATGCTTTGACGTCGAGAAATTAAAAAAGTATACTAAAAATAAAAGCCTTTAAAATATAAAATGAAAATCGTTTATTTAATAATATTAGTATCGTTTTCTTCAAAAGAATTGCACTTCTTCGATCGATATCGAACACAACGTCAATGCGAAC
Source organism: Gigantopelta aegis (assembly GCF_016097555.1). Lineage (NCBI taxonomy): Eukaryota > Metazoa > Mollusca > Gastropoda > Neomphalida > Peltospiridae > Gigantopelta > Gigantopelta aegis. The sequence goes on along the minus strand of NC_054713.1, from coordinate 15,404,293 downwards.
GGCGGCGCATGCGTACTGATTTACAGTGGGGCTCCTTATTCCAAGATCAGGGGCGCCGCACCCTTGTCGTTGATGATAAGCGTAGACTTTGTTGGGAAACTGTCTGATTTATGTGTGTAAAGGGTGTCGAAGTGATATATATGATACAATTGTGTGGATGTACACTAAACATACAATAATCGGCAGGTGAGTAGATGATCTTCAAGCCCCAGTTGTTGCTTAAAAAGCCTTATAATTGCCTGGTTTTCATCTTGATTTTCTGTCGTCTGACGCCTGTCATTTGCCATGGCTGTATGCAAATGCAGTAGGCCCCAGTCTCTTTCTTGTGACCTCAATTTCTGTTACTCGTTTTAACAATCTGACAGTCGGGTAGCCGTGTAAACAGTTTAAACTCTAAACTGACAGAAAAGGCGTTCGTTTGCGCTTTTGCGATTGTATTGCATGTGAAACCGAATCGTTGTTTTCAGTCATCCGGTAATGTGCAGAAGCCGACAAAGGAAGTGAGTTGTGTATTGTCGATTTTTTTCAATTTTACACCATACTTGCACTTATTACTAATTAAATTACATTCTTTTGCTATAATTCAGTCTATATTACCACCCGACGTTCCTATCATCCGCATATTGTGTGTGCATTTTGTTTAGTAGTGGACGTCACGCGAGTTGTGTCAACATATTCAAGATGGCGAGTCGACCGGCATATTTTCATACTGATCAATTATGCAGACTTCATTGTCGGCCATTTTATTTAGCAATATTTGTGTTGTGTTATTGCTTTTCCCAGATCTACAAGGAATACATTGTTACTTTTAACTTATTTATTATGTATCAGTGCTTATTGTAGCTTCTTATGGTTGGTTTTGGCATAGTAAGAAAAATTACTAAAATGTATAGTTTCCACAGGGTGAGAGACCATTATTCCTAGTGATACAAGGGGATATTTACTTAATAGCCACTTGATCTTTCAAAAAAGACATTGACATTGTTTCTAAGCAAATATTTGTTTTTGTGTACAACACTAGGATTAGGCATAACTTAATGATGCAAAATTTGAAGAATTTAGTTCAGTCCATATTTTCATTGAGGGTATACCGTTCTTGACTAAGAATTGGAACATTAAGATTATATGTAGGTTATAGTAATTGAAAATAATGAGAACAGATATCTATTTACACAAAAAAAAGTAAAAAAACCCCAGAAAACCTGTCGACCATTCCTGGCTTCAAAGCTTAAGTAATTTTAACAACCTCAATAACATACCTCACAGGAAAAAAAATATAAATGCTGTAGCCACCATGTTTAAAAAATATCAAATGGCTACATGATTGTATAATTTGGAAATGGACAGGGTAAGCCCAGGCAATATTACCACCTCAAAATAATATATAAATATTTCATTGTTACAACAATAAATATAAACATTCGCATTTACAGTTAGGAAAAATATCAAATGTATTTGCTGTATTTACGTGGATATTGATTTATTCCATGTGAAACATGATTCACTCTCGTTGGACCATGACATTCGCCATCTTTGATGTTTTGGGAGTCAACTTTCACTTTCGGGTCAGAAGATAGTGTTGAATAATTGTTTTGAATTGGATGACCTCGCAAGTGTGTCCACAATAACAAAAATTACGGGGTACGCAAGTCTGACACTTTGCTCCAGGAAAGCATGCAACAGTGTTGGAGACGGTCCAAAACACACTAGTGTCTGATACTATTAGGGGCTTTTGAACAGGGGAAAGGAAGTCCAATTGTATGTGCAATTCAGAACATTTCCAAATGAACACCGAACCTGATGAAGAAATACAAACAATTCTAATGACTGAATTTCCCAAAGTTACACATTGCTGCTACAAAATCGGTGTGGGATTAGAATTTCATCATTGATTATAATCGGTTTGCACCAATCAATCAACTTACACAATAGGTTAGAATTATATACACATAAGAATGAGTTGCATTATAACCACATATTCAGTGCTTATGGTTTGAAAATTGATGGCGAGCAATAAACTGCTCTTCTGAAATGATGATGGAGAGCAATTGCTCTCTCTATGTATATTATATAAAAAACCCAAAAAGATATATGCCCTGTTGTTAGATTTATATCTATAATTAAAAGAAATATCAAGTCATTAAAGGTATGTGATTTATAGCAAAATAAAAGTGAAACAGAGGTGAAATAATTGTACTTAATAAAGATCCAAGATATCTAGATTGAGGAGAAGTCTGTTAATTAGTTATGATTTTTTCTTCATTTTATTAGTTGGTAGAATTTTTTTTAATGAAATTAAATCCAAGATCGGTTGTTATTATTCAGTTGGATATTAAAATGACAGTTCTTCTACAGTGTTGAATAACTTTAAAAACATATTTATAAATCCTACTTTAAAAGTTCATTATCCTGCTGTAAATAAATGATAAATGGTCAATTTGTAAGGTTAGTAAACCTGTCTTATTTAGTGTTGTATTGTTTTGTAGAAATTGTTGATGAATGCGTAAGGGCACGAAAAGTGGACACCTCACTATAATATTGCAGGCTGACTTACCCGAAATTAACTGTACACCGTTTTCTTTTTGAACTTGAATAAATGACGTAAACGTACGGAGTGGCAAGCCATCAACTGCTATTTGGTATGCAGTTTTTAATAATTTCTTGTATGCGTCTCTGGATGCTTGGTTTAATGAAATGTCAATTGCCGGTTGGCTTCGTGGTGTAGATGCTGACGGTATAGGAGTATCGCCCACTATACAATCTTCATCACCCAATAAATGTTCGTAATCTATAGCCACACGATGTGCTGCACTGCCCAAATGCTTGTCAGTAGCATGCTTCTTCACATTTGTCGTTCCTGTGGCAAACACTTCTACCTCTTTTTGAATTTGGCCACGGATTTTCGAGTCCTTTTTTATTTTATCCACATGTTTTCCGCACAACTTGCACGAAATCCTGACGACCATTTCCCGTCCGCGTTTGGTTTCGCTGTTCCAAGAAATCACATCACCTACGGACCACTTCAGAAAAGTACTTAGTTGCACAGAATTACCTTGGATTTCTTTAGACATATCGATTCGAAAATTGTAAATCGAAATATATTCGCGTATACAACTTTTCGACACTGACGTTATCCAATACTCGGTCGTCAATGTCCGTAGGTTAACAATTTCCGACAAAAACCGAACGCAACCAACGGGCGGCTCTCGGCTGACAACAGAATCGCGCGAGACATTCCGAATGACAGCATATGGGCCATTTGTAAAATCGAGCAAATCAGGAAACAAATCCTTGACCTTTATACTCAGTCCAATTATCGACATTCTCCCATGCTCGGGTCTCGCTGACCAATCAATAAACAGCTTGCAAAACATAGAAATAAGTCAAACATTTCTATAGACCGGTAGCTATTTTAAATTTTCAGTGGTGCTAGTTCACAGTATTTTTGGAGTAAATAGATAAGCGATGTCTACGTGTGATAACGCGAGCAGTTTTTCGCCCACGTGGGAATCGTTTTGCGCGAGCACACGCGAGCGAGAGCAAAATTGCTCGCATCAAACCATAAGCACTGCATATTGTTGTGTTCACCGGGATAGATCCTACAAATCACTCATTTTACTTGTAATAATAACTAATATTTAGTATCATTTTTGGTTTATGTACACATGAAAACAAACCCCAACCTCAGTATATTTACATCAATTCTATCATTTAAACTGGGGAACAATTACTGTTAACATTTTCCCACACATTCGATCATCACATTGATGGATCCACACCGATAAATTTTTTAAATTAAAATTGATCATTGGAACATCACTACAACTTCCTTTTCGTTAATTCCCTTTCGTTTCAAGAATAGAATATAAAATTAACAATCTAACTGATACATTAATGGCTGTTTATTCATTATAACCAGTACATTTTAACAACTAATTAATTATTACACATCAAATTGCAATGGACTGCTTGTAGGCAAATTGAGCGATTCATGATCCAACATCACAGAAAATGATAACGTGGCATATATTTGCACAGCTATATGAAAGATTGTATCAGGAGCAAAGGTCATAGTTTTTAATTGATAACTAAATATAATAAAACATAAGTGTTTCAAACATTTATTGCTATAAAAATAAACAGTCAAACTTTCTGCAAGAAAATAATTTGAGGGTATGTAATAAAAACAAAATGGACCATGGGTGCCTTACTAGTGATTATGGGTTTAAATGTTTTGAACTTGCACTCAGGGTTTCTAGATTATGATAGCCCCACTGCCATGTCTAGTGATATTCAATGTTGGGCTAGTAAGTAACTACTATTACCAAGTTGTCAAATGCTGCATTTAAGTATATTTTGTAAATATGAATATCCTGCCTCCACTCCCACCCACAAATCTTAGTGTTTTTAAGCTCTATATCCCTTTTAGGCATCATATCTGATTATTACTATTTGTAAAATTGTATTTACTTACAGTAACAGTTCTCTATGCTCGTTTTTATACCTTACTCTTCTTTGGCTAGTAGACCAAAATATTTTACTCGCCAAGCTTAAAATGTTGCTAGCTACTCTACTCTTTTTGTATCATTCATGCATGTGTTGTAACCATCATAACATTATACATGGCTTATGTTGCTGGATTAAATAAATAATCTGAAACAATGAAATTGTTTAGTTTTTACTCCATAATGAACTTGAAATGAAGACATGAGGGAGGTGGGTGGTATTTAGTTTATGCTTTAAAAAAAATCACATTGTTTTAAAGACGTTGCCGGTAAGTAATCTTGACAAACAACCTCTCCTCTCCCCCATAACATTTGTAACATCCCATGGTCCATCATGGGGTGGTACGTAATTGTTGAAATTACCACACTGTAATGCATTATTTAATAATCAAGTCTCCATTTTGCACGTTTGATTACAATGTGGATAGTATGAACAGTGAGTGAGCAACCTTTACTTGATTTTGTACTCGTGTTCTTCAGTTGAATGCAACCACCAGTACTGTACCATAGTGAATCGGTTATGTATGGTACAATACAGAATTCGGAACTTGATTTGATTTTGACACTGCAGTACCACAATCATACCTTCTTACAATATGGATGAGAATCTCTAGCAGATCTGCAGAATTCCATGGATTTTGTATCCCTCGGGATTGATCTCGTGGATTCTAAATCCGTTGAGAAATTTGTTTAGTGGTGAGTGATATATATATATATCATAAATTCTAATATTGGTCATCAGCAAATATAAACATCATTTTAGCTTTTTTATTTATGTGATATAAATTTATATACTGTTTGCCATGGATGAATTTATTAGAAACAGAAAATTGTAATAGATTTAACAATTGAAGCAGTTTAAGATTAAGTTCAGTGCATGCTCAAATCGAGAAACTTGAAGCCAACCCAAAAGTTGATCTCGTCAGCCAGTTAGCATTTCAACTGACCTAGATAGCAAGTGCATTGAAACCAATGTATTGTATAGAGCCCATAAAGCTGTACATCTAGACACAGCAGATTTAATTACATTATAAAATAGTAAAATTCATTTGGGTCGAGTTGACCAGGTAGTGGGAAGAGTTGACTAAACAGATTGGGGGGAGTTGGTAGTGGGCTAGTTGATTCCTCTCCTAGTGCCATTAAAGGATATAGATCTTCAGCTTTTATTAGTTATGCTAATGAATTAAGTTACATCTACCAGAAATCAGAGTTTGACAAATGCACTAGCTTACAATTTAAAAAATATATTAAAAAGCATTCCAGGGCTCCATTCCACGAAGCGATCTTAGCCCTAAGATCAACTTATGGGCCTACGGTAATCTTAGGGATAAGATCGCTTCGTGGAACGGGGCCCTGAACTTGGATATTTAGCCATTAGCCATAACCGTACAACACTAATATTTTGTATCCTATTAAATAAAAGTTTACATTGTTTGGTTAATTTTTACACTTTTACATTGTTCCCACGTTATTCATATATTTTATATATTTGATGTGAATGTCATTCAGTCTTTTACAAAAAAAAAGTTTTCTGTTTCCAAGTTTTGGATGTTCTGATTGTTTTCATCATTTTTCTATAGTGTCAAGTATTGCCAAATGGTAGTAAAAATGTGAAATTCTCATATGCAGATTAATATAGGCTGCCCTATTTATGGTCACATCTCTCTCTCTCTCTCTCTCTCTCTCTCTCTCTCTCTCTCTCTCTCTCTCTCTCTCTCTCTTCCCCCCCCCCCCCCCCCCCCCAACTAATTTGGCCATTTGACAAATTTTACAAGCAGATTGATAAATTTTTTTTCCAAATAGTTGATGATATGTTTATATGTACAGATGACATAATTTTTCATTTGGTTTTTAGGTGACTTAATAATGAAATCAATTTGTTGTATTCAATTTTTAATTAAACATTTTAAACACTGAGCAGTTATTTTTAATAAACAGCAAGAGAATTGCCCAGAATATATTTTGTAAAAGCATTCATAACTTTTGCTTTTGTTTCAGGCATCAAGAGGAATGATGCATTAGCTACCGAATGTCGCAGTGTTGTGGATATTCTCGGATTGTGGATATTTTGTGAAACAAGAATTGGGGTGTGCTTGACGGCCACGTTGGCTTCTCCTGGATCCTGGTAAGATTACCTTGGATCACATTTATTAATCTTTACCTCTTGGATGTCCAATATTTCATAATTTTGACATATAGTTTTAGGAAACCTACTGGGTCTAAAAAATTTACTGCTTTTCGCAGGCCGCTATTTCAAGTCCTGCTTTTGCAACATGAGCTACAAAGCAATACCATTTGTCTAATGCAAGTAAATTGATGTCTTTCATGAACCTTTGGATGTTGTTTATTAAATATGGAAGATTTTAAAATATACTCTTCAAAAAAAGTAGGGGAACCTGAAATATTAATGTTAATATCAACTATTAGACGGAACATACGTTTTGACCACAGACATCCTAGTAAAGAACGTTCAGGTCTGTTTATCAACACACCGAAACACATTCCATAGTTTGCGTGTACGTGGGGTGTCATTCTCAATTTTGACAATTTCCGGGAAGGTCGATTGATCACTGGAACATTATTTCTTTCAATCCTTTTCATTCTGTTGATCATACAGTTGTTAATTTTTAGTTTTTAGTCATTTTTATTGTTTGAATTTGCGATTTACAGATAAAAAAAACCCTTCACTTCTGACCCCAATCGTCCTTCAAAATTTTCGTTGGTCATAAAACCTACTGTAATACTGAACTACCGGTTGTAAAGTTTGCCCAATTAATTCGCCATTATCATATAACCATTCCCCACAGCTAATATACCTTACAATTTTGGCAAATGTAAATTCTTATTAAGAGTTCCCTTACTTTTTTTGAAGAGTGTAATATTGATGAGACTGAATTTTGCAGGATTGCAAGCTTAAAAGAATTCCATTTTTGTGTCGCAAGAGTAAAATCCTGAAATGGAATCTTAAAATATCTATATCATTAAACAATGTTTACTATTCCGGTGGAATCCTTTAAAAAAAATCCTGAAATTCAATGTCTGGATACCAGTGTTGAAACAAGTTTCCCAAGCCAGTGTTTCTGCCAGAAAGAAATTTTTTGTATGGCACTATAGAATGAATGCAACCACAGTCAACAGGGGGTATGGAAGGCCTTCCTCAAAAAGAAAATGGGTTATGTTTAGGGTTAGGGTTAAGAAAATCATACATTAATGATAAGAAAATTAATCTGCAAAAAAAAATTGTGTATGGCGCCATACCCATTTTACCCTCTGGCAGACACCCTGCAAGCTGAGAATAAAAGGTGTCCTAGCTGTACCATGTCAGTTGTCGATGGGACTACCACATAGGAAAACATTTTAAAACTTTTAAACACAGTATATTGCTGTGTATTAGCCGACTCCTTGTATAAGCCGACCTCTTAGTTTGACCCTAAATATCAAGTACGGCAACCACAGCACACAGCCTTCTCCAGAAAGAAAATGTATTAAGTTTAGGATTAGGGTTAAGAAAATGATCAGCTTTTGACAAAATTAATTACTCCTTTTCAAACTTAAAAAAAAAAAATGGCGCCATACCCGTTTACCCTCTGGCAGAAACCCTGCAAGAACAATCCGGGAGCAATGTCAGCAAGAACAATCTAGGAATGATGTATAATAAAAAGGTTTAACTGTTTTGTGAACTGATTCTAAATCGAAATCAAGAAGTTGCTGACATTTTTTGTGGCTTTCATTTTCAGGTGGAAAATTGGATTTATTGTGAATGTCCCCATATTTTGTTTTTGATTGAAAAACATTTTCATAAATGTTTGTACTGTGTTTGAAAACCTGAATGATTGAAGAAAATAATTTATCATCGATTAAAGGCTTTTGTTGGAGATGTCGCTGGCACTATAATTTGCGATATTCTCCTAGGAGATGATGCTTCGTTTGTTACATCACAAATTATAGTACTAAACCTATCATTAGTGACGTCACACCACTGTCATTCTGCTAGTTAACGAGTCTACCTCTGCCAAATATAGTGACATTTAACCCACATTACTGATATTGTTATCAATTGTCATAAATAAAATGAATGAAAATGGGTAATAAAAAGAATAACCCCCTCTTATCTTGTGATATAATAATTTATCAGTACTCGTTGATAAAAGTATAAAAATACTCGGCAAGCCTCGGATTTCATACTTTATCAACTCGTGCTGATAAATTATGATATCACAAGATACTCAGGGAATATCCTCTATATATATTACATGCAGGGCTCGAAATAACAGTCTGTACAAAGCAGGTAAAATAATAATGATTCTGTTATATTTTAATTTTATAATGCTCTAAAATCATCTTGGAGGTCCTAATTTTCAACACACTGTCCCAAACCTTCCATTCACCTTGTCCTGTCTATTTCCAGCATGCCATATTTTTATTAGCAGACCATATTTGTTTATTGACCAGTCTAAACTCTCATCTATAGTGTGTGGATGTTAACCATGTTACTGACAGTTACTAACATTCAGTCCCACACTACATCTTTGTATTTTGTACAAACATAATTATGCTAGTGGTGAATTAAAACTTGGTTTACACTATTGGGTCCTGGTCCCTGTTCCACAAAGCGATCTTGGCCCTAAGATCACCGTAACTGCACAGCTAACATATGCACTTATGTTGATCTTAGCGCTAAGATTGCTTTGTGGAAGGGGGCTCTGCAATCTAAACCCTTGTCCATAGTTTGTGGATGTTAGCCATGTCACTATTATGCTACTCTAGCTGTTCCCAGTTTCTTTCCATCAATATATAATTAAAGTTGTTTGTTGTTTTCTCATAGTGTGAGATCAAGTTAAATGTTGGAAGTATTGAATATTTTTGGTCAAACAGTATCTATTGCAAAATATACCCCCATCTCTATGGATAATACAAGACCTTATCTCTGACATATCTGTGACATGTAGCACATAACACTTGTAACAATTAGCTGCCTTGTTATTTGAAATCTGTCTGTTCATTTCCTTCATATTTTTAACCACATCTTCATTTATTGCCAAAAAAGGCATGTAGTGATTAGAAACTCTTGAGCACTATTTTTGTAGCTATCGACTTTTGCTGGATATGTTGCGATCGATCGCACAGTTGATTACCCTTGAGTAGTAATCATTTGTTAATGTTGGTTATTTATTCTATTAATTCACAATAAGTAGATCTGGGTGCTAAATAAACTACATCAATTTAAAGATTTTTAAGCAAACTGGATTGTCTGATAGTAGTGTCAGTGCACTGATCCACCCTAACAAAAACAACAAACATGTCTTGCCCATATTGATAAAACAAAGTCACCTTGTTTACACAGAAACTGACAGATATTTTAAATTAGAAGATGTATGTAATATGCAATGTTATTAATCAGGGATGGGAATTCTTCTTGGATCAGCTGTTTTCCTCTCATGGAACATTGCGTTTCCTTGCATTTTAATCGTCCTTTCCTCCAAAATGTGTCAGATGGCACAGATTTTAACCTAGGTTTTCAAGAATTTTCGGAACCTCTCTAGATTTTCTCTTTTTACAGTTCACCAATTCCCACCCCTGATTCATTAAAAAGATAAAACATGGCAGAAAACTAAAGATAGTGTCTTTAATTTCAAATTGTGCATTTTATAGAACTCTACATTTTATTTATTTAACCTATATACCGGGTTTTAATTTGTCTTTTGGAGAGGCATTAATATAGGCCAATGGCCTGTTTGCCAATCCATTTCTTTTGTGAAATAAATATTGTTTAAACCAATTTGTAGCTTAATAAAATAAAACATCTAATTTTTAAACTATTTATATCCTCCAGCAAAAAAGGATGACTAAATTCTCCATTCTTTTTTCTTTTTATTTAATAGCATTAGCTCCTGAATAAACATCATTTGTTTACCATAAACAAAAAACCTTAATGTAGTGAAATGTGCAGATGTTTAAAATAATTCATGCAGCTGTCATTATTTTGTATACCTAGAAACTCGAGGCCAGCTTGTTATACACTCCTTAACCCATTCTATAAATATAGCATTTATTGATCTGTCGTAGTCGAGCTAGTAAGCGATAGCAGCCATTTTATCTGTACGAGTGTAGTACAATGGTTGCTGTGAATGTGTGAATAATTGTAATAATTCCCAACCATGTGGTTTGTATGTCTATATATACTCACACAGATTACTAAATGTAGATTTTAATAATATGTTGGCATTGATGGGCAGTGGTAATATTATCCCTATTACTTCTCACGGGTGGTGTTTTTGTGTTTGTGTTAACTGATCATGAATAATTCCCATATTTATAGTATGTACAGTCAAGTTCTCACATATAAATACAGGTAGAAAATAAAACAGCTACAGGGAATACTAGCACGATTTTTCAGCCCCAGCAAGACTTCCATTTATCCTCTCTTCTTTTTAAGTGACCAGTTCAAGTGATCGATTGGTTACATGGTCTTATTGCATGTGATTGAAAACTCATTACACATAGAAATAGTAAGTTGATCAAATTCAGATAATCAGCTCTATTTTTGGGCTGGTTTACTTTTGCAAATTTACTTAGAATATTTTTTTACATTAAAACAAAAATGTTTTAATCATTTAACAGACACTGCTGTGGATTTATAAAATTGGTTAAAGCTTTATAATAAAAACAAAAGCTCAGATTTTGGCATGTAAAAATTTAAATTATTAAATGTGACACATCGAATAATAGATATTTAACAAGCCTCTAAAAATTGGCGTAAAAACCATTTATGGGTTGTGCAAAAACAAATTCAGTTAACCCATTTTGTTTTTGCGTAACCAGTTGTGGTTACACAAACCTAGACTTGTGCAAGTAATGGACGAACAAAACTATAGAGCTCGAACTTAACAATGCTACCAATGGAATGGTAGAGAACATCACCAACGGCATTTTTGAGCCATCAGTAAAGCTCCACAGTGGCAAAGTGTATGTACACTTGTATACATTATCTGCCAATATTTAACATTTGCACATTTAAAATATGTCTACATACAGCAAAATAACCCTTTAATCATGTGTATTTACTGCAAACGTCACTTTTTAACAATTGCCATAGGCAGACTCAAAATTGCTGTTAGTGGACTATTTCACCATTGGAATTTCTTTCAAAAATTGTCGTAGGTAAATAAAATCTTAAATTCGAGCCCTGAAACTTGTAGGTGTAAGTTCGGCCCTTTAATTTTTTTTTTATATAACTGCTGACTGATCAAAACGTTTTTAAGAAGCTACTGGCCAGCAATTAAGAAATTTAATTTCAGAACCCATTAGATTTTTTTGTTAGATAAATACATTTCTTGCATGTCCACATGTAATGTATAAAGCTGAGCAGAAGACATTACTACATCGTGTTACTCATTTCCACAGTCTGCATTCTATCGATCCGTCCGCCGAACAGGATGACACTTCTATAATTAAAGCACTCTCTTGAGAAATACTTGCTCATTGCCAAACCTGCTAATTCTTTAGATGAATACGAGAGAAAATGAAGTGGTATAAAGGTCAAGTTGAGATAGAAAATATACTGATAAAAATATATGTGTCTTGCGCATTACGAAGTATTGTCATTTAATAAATTGAATGGTGGCAGTACTTCTGGAAATGTGTTTTATTTTTAAATTAAAGACATTTTCTATGGTAGCTGATAATATTGATGTTACATTTTTGCGAGTGTAAAACTATGATGTGAATGACTGAGTAAAATCGTTAGGGTTTAGTTAAACTACCAGTGTATGCTTTAAAAGAACTTAGGTCCATAAAATATGGTAAGAGTGATTTATAAATGTTGTTGTTTTTAGAGCTGGGCAGTATACTGTATATATACCGTACAGTATCGGTATCATGTCAATACCGATTTACTGTACCAAGCAAATTTCAAAATACAGAAATTTCGGTGCTGAAAAATGTTTCCCGCCTTTTAATAATTAAAGCTTTAACAATATATCTGATGAACGCAAAAATGAGTTGGGTAGAAATCAGACGAGAGCCTTGTGTATGAAATTTAATTTTATTTAGATGAAATTAGCGGGTAAGCCTCAATTTAGGCATGCATTTGAAGCCAAATATACCAAAAATACCACTTGGTATTGTGTCAATACCGAATACCGTACTGATACAGAGGTCAATCACCCCAAAAATACCGACATTGATACCGGACCTCAAATTTCAATACCATCCAGCTCTAGTCGTTTTCTTGGAAATGATACCCAACATGCACATCTTGCATAAGTACTGTGCTAAACATGCACAACTATGTAACCAACCCCACGCTTTCTGATTTCACGTTAATGATAGTTTCATGTACTCTGTGTGTAAAATCACGGAACCAAAATTTCGTTTCCCATGATTATTATATTGAATACAACTATTTAATATTTATAAACAGCTTCTGATGGGTTCCCATGATCACAAGGCACAGAACCGAAAAAGTGTTTCCCATGAAGTTTGAAATCCTATGGCCTGCCACCCTCCTGCTGTCCTCCCCATAGTCTTGGAGAAAAAAGATATTTAAACTCAAGTCTTAAGATACTGAAAGGACAGCAGTCTTCCATAGTGATATCTAAAAGAAAGGAATGTTCAATAACACCCGAACACATTTTAAACTAAATGTTTTGAAGTTTAATGAGAAAGTTTCAAGTAAAACTAATGTGTTAGTCTTGTGATAACTCAAATGTATTACAGCCATCCCCAACATTGTATTTGGCGCTGTATGCTTGTATTTATTTTGTCAAATGCGCTAATAATTTACTGTTTGTATTTTTCAGATTTTTATTTTTATTTACTAGTTAATCATCATGCAACAAAGTAGTGAACTAGAAGCCTTGCGGCAAGAAACAGAACAGTTGAAAAACCAAATTAGGGTAAGTGTTTTGAAGAAATAAATTAAGTTCAGGGTAATCATTATCTTTGAAAGTACGAGCCTGATTGAGAAAAGTAGGAGCTACATCTACTGAATGTAGTAATGAGTTGTTTACCATAAATCCTTGAATAGAAGCCTGCCTCAATTAGAGGTCGGATCACGTTGCATGTCATCAAAAGCGTACAACAACTTGACGAAAATAACAGGAAAGGTATAGGTGTAAAAAAAAGTTTGCAAGCTTACATTAGAAGAGGATCTTCCTACAAGGCTATGTTAGAAAAATTTGCATAAAAACAAATATAATAGAAGCCTGCCTTGAATAAAGGCCAGGTTTTAGAGTGTTACGAAAAAAAAAAAACCATATTGTTACATACATGTAAATTGGTTGGGCATAACTTGGCATTCTTTTTATTCTTTATTGCCCCAAACTAAGACTATTAAGAAAAATTGTACTTTCACATATGACCTTTTGTTTTATTTTATCTTGCCACTAAAACATTACATATTATCTATAAAAAAAAAAATAGAAGTATGGGCCATCTGGCTCTTAGATGGAAAAGTTAATGTAGAGAGCTGGTTCATGACAAAGTTAGTGTTGAATAAAATATGCAAGGTGTAATTTAGTACCATAATATGTAAACTTTGATGTCCCACAAGATCATATTTCTGGGCATTTTGATGTGCTCTCTAAAGACTGCAAGTTAAGTAATGTAGTTGCTTTTGAAACATTGATCATGAATAGTATACATAGTGGCGTATCGTGGGTTGCCAGCGCCTGGGGCAAGGCAAGTATTGCACTCCCTGAGTCCCTTCCACCGGTCCAGAATTTTGTGCCCAGGATAACCGCCCCGCCCACGCTACACCACTGATACACAGAAGTATTTTGACTCCCTTTATTTCACCCTTCAGAATCTACACTTGATATTTACATGATGCATGTTTATATTTGCAGGAGGCCAGGAAAGCCGCCGTAGATACGTCACTAAGCCAAGCAACTGTAAATGTAGATACTGTAGGAAGAATACAGATGCGCACGCGTCGAACATTGCGTGGCCATCTTGCAAAAATATATGCCATGCATTGGGCTTCAGATTCAAGGTATGTACTTGGGCCATGAAAGCTGGGGCATTTTCAAAGTGACTGACATAAATGTTTTTAATTCCTATATTTGGGTGACTTTTATATCCAAACGCTTGTTAATATCCGAAAATGAAATGCTTTAAAAAGACCGCACACAAGAGATTTCAGGTGAGCAAAAACGAGGCTCGAAATTGACAGGGCAGGCAGCAAATCCCGCTCAAAAATGCAGTTGCACAAGCAGATTTTGCTTTACATCTTATTTTTGATGGTATTCCAGATGTATCGGGTAGTCCTAACTGCATTTTACTGTTTACTGCATTGCTGTTGAAAAAAGTGACAAAATAAGTCTAAAAATTAATAACTTCAGTTTACGTGGCAAATGTGGTGAGATTTTTGCTCCAAGAACCAAACAAACTTTCCAACACTATTTACCTCACAACGTCGAAAGGCAATTTTTTTGCCAATATTGCTTAGTTTATAGCTCTCACATCTGGTAGTTTAAAAAAAATAATAAACTGGCTAAACAGCTGAATTCCAATTATTTAAGTCAGCCTGTCTGTTATTGGAAATAATTCTGATTAATGTTGCACAATATTTATTCTCTCTACTGTGAAAATGCCCAACTTTGTAACCCATATATGTATTTTCAGTAGAGCTTATAATATAAATTAGCCATAACATTATCTTTCTGAAGTTGATGAATATGTTTGCTAAATTTGTGTTTGCATGTTATAGACACATGTGTACAGGTAATACTAGAGTTTAGAGTTATTAACAGATTAGTTCTTTTCACTTAACTTTGTCATAGTATCATTAAATTATGGATAGTGGTTATTTAAATTATCTATGAACAACATTTCATTAATATCACCCGAGATCTGTTTAGCAGTTCCTTATACCGATTATTACTAGATTTATTTTAAGGTATGATAATTCCACTTACAAGTAATCCATTTTTGGTCATTTCTGTGATTCATGTAAATGGAGAGGGGTGCATATAATTTTTTGCTGTTTTTTAGAGATCATGTTGAACGTAACCGTTGCTATAATCTAAGTATAGAGTATTTGCTAAGACGACAATTTTGAAACGATATCAGGGCTAGCTCTGGATGAGCCAGAACATTTTGCCAAATTATCTCCTTTTTTTTATGTATCTTCACTACAAAAATTGAACATAAACCCATGTTATTTTCAAATAAAATATCAAACATTACGTGAAATTATTTTGCCAGATTAAAAGAAAACTTGGCATTTGTGTTAAAATTTCTGCAGTCGATAATTATTTGGTTAGTTGTAAAGCTAGCCCTGAATATTTGTGTTCATTTATGGAATTCACTATTTATGAAACGTTATTTATTTATTAGTATATATCTTTTATTAGTTTTTTCCGAATAAAGTGATATGCCTTATGGATTGGACATTGCCTCAATCTAATGTTTGATGACTACAATTTTTGTTTGAACTTCATTTTTACTTTTTCTCCAAGACATGAAAACTCTTTTGAAGGATTACAATATTAAAAAGTGCATTCCATCTGTTACTCGAAACATATCCAAGGCTGTGTTATGTTCGTATTTGCTTTTTGAACAAAATAAGACTCCTTGCAGCTCATTAGGAGGAGTAGGCTATGAGGTTCCATTTGGTTTCCTTGTTCTCATTACGTTTATCATGCTGTGATTTTCTTGGGTCTTGGTGCAGTCAGTCCGTTACTTTATGGATACTACATACCTGAAATAGGGATACTAATTATCTGAAATAGGGATACTAATTATCTGAAATAGGGATGCTAATTATCTGAAATAGGGTATAGAGTTGTCTCGTGGTTATACTGTTTGAAAATACACTCAAATCCAAAATGGCCACCATTTTTAATTTAGTTGTATTGATAAGTAATTTTTATGGCACGTCTCCTGAACCCATTTAATGATTTTCACCAACCTACCAGAAAACATAATTTAATCTTTATCAAAAACAATAAATCAGTAAATGAGTTCTTAATAGATGTCGTAAAAATCATTCTGACAACAATCAACACACCTAGGAAGGATTTAAGAGGGAAGGGAGTGGTGGTATTTAGATGAGGAAAAGATCATTTGGACTTGTTAGCAGCAAATCTAACTTACAATAGGGTATGAAGTAATTAAATTTATTTGTATCTGCAAATGTCATGCTAGAAAAGTACCCTATTGAAATGGCATGTATTATATTATCACTGATAAACCAATTTATACTTTGAAAAAAACATGCTCACTTAGCAGTAGTAGTTCTGTGTTAATATATGGTCTTAGCTCATTATATATCTTGTTACAATATTATATATTATAGGTCAAGTATATGGTTGAAATTAAACAATTTGTATGGTGTGTAGACCTCTGCAGATTAAACATTTGCATAAGCTGAAAAAGGTTCATGCATAACCTATTTTGGTTGGCATACCATACCTTTTTTAAATTCATAGCAATTGTTGGGATTGATCATTAAGTAAATTTTACATTAGAGGTGTAATGATATGGGTAGATCACCATAACAACAATGTATTACACTACTTAATGACACTAACCATAGTTATTAGATAATGTAAAAGATTTGTTGCAATAGCACCTTTTTACCATTAATTTACATATCAATTACAACATCAGACTTTCTGCCAGAAAATTATTTTTGAGGTTTCGTAGTAAAAAAAAAGCCCAGACCATAACTGCCCCTACTAGGTGGTTATTGCTTTTCATTTCATGCCCTTTGACAAATTTTAAACAGCAGTTCTCTTACAATCATCTGATTAAAAATTATAAAAACATTCATTCATTTCTGATATTTTAAAGTATGTAATTTTACCCTCCAAACATTCTGGCAGAAACCCTGAACATATAGTTTAAGTTGTCAATTTTAGCAAAATCAATGTATTTCTGGACATCCTGATATTTGTAGTAGCTCAAAATTAATTTTAAGCAAAACAGAGAAAGTACATACCTTGTGAATTTAGGTCAGTGACATTTGAGACGTACATGTATGTATCATATGAATCGTGAATCAATTTTATATCGTGAACCCTCATCATATACTGTATCCACCGTATTTTTACACCTTTTTTTTTCCTTCTTGTTTTTTTTGACACAAACTGTAAATTGGTTATGTCAAATAAAATAGCAGTCTATGCAATTTGTTGAGGACTGCATATGACTTTATTCATCTGGCAAAAGAAGTAGTTGAAACACCAAAGGTATAGTGGGTTATAGAAGTGAACATTAAATTGGTCATGCTCAAAAAATGTCATGGTATGTGCACTGTTATTTGTGAGATTGAATAACTTGTATGATGGACTAAAAATAATATTACCTAATGCTTTAAGCCAAGTGTCCTGGAAACGTGCCCATGGCAGAATGCATGAATGTTTGATGTGAGCACAAGCTGAAGTGAAATAAATCTAAAGTATCAAAATCTATGTGCATTGTATGTGCGATGATGTTAAATTTAGAAAGCAATAAGTAATGTATTTAGTAAACTAATCAACAGAATTTATTGAGGTGTGGTACATTTTAATAAATCGGATATGAATATGCGGAAATCCTGTTATTGAAAGAGGAACATCATTCTGAGGCATAAACCAACGGTCAGGCTTGTACAACCAATTAAAGAGTTCATACTAATCTGGGTTATTTTTAGTCCTATTACTGCCAGCTACTTAGCAGGCATAGTATACATTTGTAATTTGAACTGTAGCCAAGGAAATGAACTGGAGCAAATAGTCTGAGTTGTTAATAAACAGTTAAACTTCTGAGTAATGAAGCCACTGGCAGGCAGGCAGTAGCGTTTTCAATTAATCTGGATTTGACATCACACACTGGATTTACCAACTTATAAAATACTGGCAAGTTTTCCTGTCAGAAAATGTTTTTTAATTGACAAGTGTTCTTTGTGTTTACTATGTTTCATCTCTTTGTTATTAACATTGCATCTGTACCATTTAATTGTATTATGATAGGATAAATGTAAAAGGATAAATAATATTTAAATTAAAAACATTTGTGTTAGGATTTTCAACATAGTATTAAACGTGCAGGATTTAGCTGAGTGGTACAGTGTTCACCTGAGGTGTGATGGGTTATTGGATCCATCATCTCTGATGGACTCTGTTTTTTGGGTTTTTTATGCTCTAGATTTTCCCACGGTAATTATTTCCTCTATTTTATGTTAAAAGTAATCTTTGTTATGTTAGGATTTTCTTGGAATCTGCATTTTAGCAATATCCTGAAAACTATTTGTCCTAATTCATTGATGAAAAACTTCCAGTAATCTTTTACTTGTCAAAACTCTACGAAGGTTCCAGAATACCATTTTATGAAGCAGTTTTCACGCTAAGATCACCTTGAGTACAACAGTAGTTGTGCACTTAAGTTGATCTTAGTGCTAAGATCGGTCCAAAAAATGGGGCACTGAGGATTTTCTTTTCAGGGGTGAAGTATTTTTGTTTTTGTCCAAGATAATGATGATGTTGAAAAGCACCATATTTAAGAGCAGTTCACTCTGAACTGTGTATCTTGAATACAGTTATTAATCACTGCTAAGCCATGATGTTAGGCCAGTGCAAAATCAATGACATGCAACCTGATATCTTCAGTTGTTGTGCTCCAACTGGATGAGTATTCCACTGTGGAGCTGGCTAGCAGTGTGATTAGACCGTCTACCAATGACAGTGAACCAGCACAGCCTTGGTGTTAGGTGGTGGGTTTATACCACAGTGCTCGCTATGACTCAGAGCGAATGCACAGCTTATTAAGGCGGTTTAAGACCAATACATCAACTTGACTCTTGCAAGTCACTAACCTCTGCCGTGGGTAGACAGACATCCCAGATAGATGAGGTGTATGCTCAGTACAGTGTTTGAACTGTAATGGGATTTGCACGGGAAATAATTTAAATGAACAAAGAACCATGTGTTGTGTTTACTTAGTATACACAGTATGCCATTGATCTGGGACTGTAAACAGTCTTATTTACTATGTATTTAGTGTTAAACTGGGCTAGGTAGGGATATCAATTTTTGAGATCATTTATGCACTTAGTGAAGTAAACTAAATAAAAAATAAAAAACACATTTTGCAAGAGTAACATTTTTAACATTGTGTGGATTTTAATGTCCAGTGTTAAAGCCAGACATCTTGGCTGTATATGAAACATGTATTTGTTAGCTAGTCAAGAAAAAAAATTCAAGAACAATTTGGTCAAACAAATTATAATTCTTTAAAATTAACTGTTTGGTAAATGTATATTGAAAAAAAAAGAACATACAGTACTTAATACCACAAGTCACACTGTTCTGCTTTGTTATATATTGTTTACCTATTGCCAGCAGTGAATTTGCAATTAAAACATGATTAGCATCTGAAGTTGTATAGTAGGGCAAAATGGTTTATGTTAATGTTTTGTGATGTTTTCGTATTGAGCATTGAGTCTTGTCATTTTTGAATATGTGAAAAGAGACTGATATCACTACAGGCACAAAACTTTAAACACTTTCCACATTCAGATTATATACCTACGCATTTTAAAATACATTCAGTGAATAGGACATCATCATTTTTAAAATACCATTGTCTAAGGAACAAAGCATTTTAAAATACATTCAGTGATTGGCAGGGTTTCTGCCAGGGGGTAAAATGGGTATAGCACCATACCCAAATTTTTTGCAGATTTTTTTTTCTTCTTAAAGTTAACCGTTTGACAAAATTAATTACTCATTACTGTATGATTTTCTTAACCCTAATCCTAAACTTAACCCAGTTTCTTTTGGGGGAGGCCCATCATATCCCCCGTTTACTGGTTGCATCCATAGTGCCATACCCAAAAATTTCTTTCTAGCAGAAACACTGATTGGGATATCATGTTTTTGAAATGTGATGGTCTAAGGAACAGAGCATTTTAAATACATTCAGTGATTGGGACATCATCAGGTTTTCAAAATGTTATGGTCTAAGGAACAGCATTTTAAATACATTCAGTGATTGGGACACCATCATGTTTTTAAAATGTTAGGGTCTAAGGAACAGAGCATTTTAAATACATTCAGTGATTGGGACATCATTAGGTTTTCAAAATGTTATGGTCTAAGGAACAGAGCATTTTAAATACATTCAGTGATTGGGACATCATCAGGTTTTCAAAATGTTATGGTCTAAGGAACAGAGCATTTTAAATACATTTAGTGATTGGGACATCATCAGGTTTTTAAAATGTTAGTCTAAAGAACAGAGCATTTTAAATACATTCAGTGATTGGGACATCATCAGGTTTTCAAAATGTTATGGTCTAAGGAACAGAGCATTTTAAATACATTCAGTGATTGGGACACCATCATGTTTTTAAAATGTCAGGGTCTAAGGAACAGAGCATTTTAAATACATTCAGTGATTGGGACATCATTAGGTTTTCAAAATGTTATGGTCTAAGGAACAGAGCATTTTAAATACATTCAGTGATTGGGACATCATCAGTGATTGGGACACCATCAGGTTTTCAAAATGTCAGGGTCTAAGGAACAGAGCATTTTAAATACATTCAGTGATTGGGACATCATCAGGTTTTCAAAATGTTATGGTCTAAGGAACAGAGCATTTTAAATACATTCAGTGATTGGGACACCATCATGTTTTTAAAATGTTAGGGTCTAAGGAACAGAGCATTTTAAATACATTCAGTGATTGGGACATCATCAGGTTTTTAAAATGTTACGTTCTAAAGAACAGCAGATGGTGCACTACTGAGGCCTTCCAGTGAGATTTGTCATCTTGACACGCTGCAGTATCTAATGCCTGAATGTATGCATTATTCTTCGTTGTGAAAATCAATTCTGAGCTGCTAGAATTGTCAGATATTGATTACATGGAAGATGAATGTTAGATACTAATTATTATTTCATGCAGGGTGTGTCTGCCACACCTTTTCCCATATTCATGGATAGAGAGTATTGAAAAAAGGAGCCTTATGCTGCCACCCCAAACCCAAATGCTATCAATTCTAAAACAGTCCAGTGACATTCTCAGTGAGAAATTGTAAATGGGGGAATCAGTTATCAGAATTTAGCTAGATATTCAGTGGCAAAGATATAAAACCAAAGACATGCTAAACGTATGCATTGTCCTCAACTTTACTGTTGACATGATTTGTGGAAGGTTGATGCTGTGAAGTTTCATCTTACCAATAAAATATCTGATTAGCAGTTATTTTAGTAAAATCGTCATCATTATTTGTCAATTCAGTTTTCCTCTGACCCAGTTACAGCCAAAACTCCTAAATATTTCACTCAGGAACACTATATTCAGAATTGTTTAATAATAATTGCCATTAAAGCTATCATTTTGTTTACCTGATACCTGTTTCAAAGGTTGTGATTTAAAAAAAAAAAAAAGTAAGTTCAAAATTGGCATATGTTGCATTTTGTTGTCCAGAAAATCCTTTCATATAAAATAAACCACTCTAAAATCTCTTCACACTGATAAATAATGTATAGCTCAATGGTGGTGCAGTCCATTGATTTGTGATGGGTCACAGGATTTAATGTGATGGGTCAGAGGATTTACCTCCCTCACCTGATACACCCATTGGGTTCTGGTTGACAGATTCAGACCACATACTGTTAAGTATCTTGTCATATGGTGTACAGCTGGTTCAAATACTGTACACAAAATCGCAGGGGAATACTGTAGTTTCCTCTTGTCAAAACTGACAAACTTGCGGAATGATTGATCTTTGTACTTCAGTTTATTCGTCATGATCACCATAGTTACTAATTAGAAGAGCATAGCATCACATGCTCACTTGTAAGTGCAAAGGTTGTTTGGTCTGTTGAAATTAAATACATTTCACTGCATCATTCAGCTGCTAAAGGACGATGTTCATTTAATGTGTTGATTTTTAGAGGGGAGGTTAAGATTTTGTTTTAATAATGGTGGGGTGGGGGTTATTAAATAAGTATTATTGATTACTCGCTTAAAAGAAATTAGTTTGGTTACTTAATATATAGCACTGAAAATAAAATACAGCATTGAGGATACTTGAATCATTGACAAAAGTCATGTGACAATTGAAGTTAAAATATAGTTTTTAGCTTTGCTGTTACATTTGTCAGTAGAGCTTTTTTAATATCGATTTGTCAGGCATCCATTCATCCGTCTGTCCATCTGTCACTTTTCTTTGAAGTCTTTGTTTTCTGAAGATTTGATTGGATTTTTTTTAAACTTGGAACAATGATACTATAGGGCATTCTCCACAAACTAATAGCAGACCTCTGAAAATTGTGCGAACAATTGTTTCACTTGCACATTGTTTGCGCAAGTCTAGTTTTACATAACCTACTTTTCGTTTTCGCAACAACAAAAAATAGACATTATGTGGATTTGTCATTCTTCACATAATGATATATTTGTAACGGGTCACTCAAAATGAAATAGGTAACCTGAGGGGGAAAATGTACAATCAATGTTTGGGTTAGGCAAACTTTCAAGACCTGAATAGATATTTGGGAAATTTAATTAAAGTTCAAATTATTTTAAAAGAAGTACTTTTGATGAGTAGTTCTAAAACTTGGTATAATTATTTTTAGAGATAGTATTCACAAACTAAAATATATATTTGGGAAATTTTAATTTTCTGTTAAATAAAAATGTAATGTTCAGAATTCTCAGTCTTATCGTCTCCTAGAGTAACTTAACATAAGTAGTGCTGTTCTTTAAAAAAAAAAATTGGCTTTGTGTGAATTACAGAGATTGTTCATGTATACCACCGAGTCATTAATGTCTTGATAAGATGTACAAACACATTCAGACAACTCTACTTTATTCCCAAATGATAGAAATATGTATGTAAACACTGAACCACAGCCAAAATATGTGGTATCCAGACATCAGTCTTGGTTTTACAAATCTCAAAATGATGTCTTGCACAGTTATAATAGAATTCTTAAACTTAACACAAGGAGGTCTTTACAAAATAATATATATATTATTCACTAGTCATAGTTCTGCTTTGGTGCATATTACCTGAAGCCATTCCTACATCTATAGCTAAAATTTATACTTCAACCTTTATAATTTACTCATATCCAGGCTTTCTGCCAGAAAATAATTTGAGGGTACTTAATAAAAACGAATCAGATCATAAGTGCCTGTGTAGGTGGTTATGGTTTGAAATCTTTTGAAATTGGACACTGCATTTGATGTCCTTTCACAAATTTTAAATGGTAGTTCTCTTACTATAATTTTTATAATAATGTATCCATTGATTTCCAAGATTTTAGGGTAAGTAATTTAATCGTTCATACCTGTAGCAGAAATCCTGATATTGTGTTTTTCATTTACATGTATCTCCTTAAATATGTTAAATGAAAATGCACCTGCTTTATTTACATTAATATAACAAAAAATAGGAAGCACTAACCATTATCAGTTCATGTCAACCACAAACTGTACAAAGTGACCTAAATTCTGTTGTAAGTGCTAACCATTGATAAAAGAACTCTGTTAAAATGTGTTACTTTTGGATAAGGGTTGCTTTCTGTGCTCTGTTTTTTAACTGAGGGGTAAGAAGGGTTATGGAATTTTAAAAACCTCTATAAATTTGAATAATCCTTGTCCACTGAGCACAATATTTTGCAGTCTTGTTCACCATATCTGTTGACCACAGACAACTTTATGGCTCATAGTGGACAATATCTATTCACTATGGTTGATGGAAAGGACAAGGAATGCAATGTCACCATGGTGGAAAAAAACCAACGTAGCTCATGATCTACTTCAGTCACCGAGAGTAAATTATGATTTTATTTTTGAAACCAAAACAAGTGGGGTTTTTAATGTGTTTGACATAATTTACCCTGGCTTTATTATTGATTTTTCAGACTGTACGATCTTGTGAATATGTTTCAGTTAAATAATGTATTAGTGACTATTTTCTGTGATACATGCATGTAAATCAAGTACATGTTAAAACTATCTCTTCCTGTGATTTTGTCTAAAACATGCTTTATTCTATTTGCAATACCCCCTGCTGCTCTCTTATATGTACAGTTTAAGGTAAGAGATCTGCAGTTCTTAACAAAACTGTTTTACTTTTATGTGGTTTTTAGTATGCATGTAATAATACATAGTTTTTCACACTAGACAGTTTTCTCTCACCTTAACTAGCAATTAATGATTTCACCATTACAGTCACACAATTATGTTGATAGAATTTTGAAAATCATAATAAAACATGTCTTGCACTACTTCTGTTGGTGCTGGAACTAACCTTAATATTAGTAATAGATCATCTGATTCTATTCTCTCTTTCTTCTTTATATGACAGTCTATAGAAGCTGCAGGCCAAATATGAATAATAATATCTACTGCCAAGAATATTTTGAGTGGCAGTTTTAATCAATCTGTGTATTTGTTTTAGAATATGTGCAATACAAAAGATTATAATATAGTCATAATTTGCATCATTATTTGTGACAAATACACAGTGAATATCATTCTACTATGTTAGTGGTCAAAATAAATGTAAAAGTTTACTAGGGATAAGTATTTTGAACAGCTTTGACATCAAAATTGACAAATTAGTTTCTGCAATTTTCTTCACTTGAGATTCATTACAAGCAGGTACAAGTTGCATATGGAAGAATAATTACGGTAAATGATTTGCACTTTTCACATTAATATTTTTCTGCGTTTATGAAGAATAATGTTAAAGAACTTACACAGGTATATGCCCAATATTTTAACATGTTAAGTGAGCAGCTTTTGCATGAATTTCTGCTTCTGAATTCACTGGGCTCATGTTTCTGTTGCATTCCAATTCCTTATGAAGAAACATTTTGGTATATGTGGAAGTAGAAGTACTTTATTGTAGACATGCACACAGGTGTTCTTTCTACGACATTTAAGCATTAAAATCTATTTGTTAATACCATTAAGAAGACTATAGTGCCAATACCACCAGTAGGTTAAGTCTACATTTTCCAAGGAATTGAGAGCTGCTCAACACTGAATCAGCAGAACCTATATACACACTGCTTGGTGACAGTTTCCATCTGTTACTGCTGGTATCATCCCTGCAAGAAATGTCTATTTATAGCTGTGTGCGTTTCTCACAAGATGCACTAGATCTGTGTACCTTGCTGAACAAGTGATGTGATGACTGTAGCACCACTTGAAGCAGAGTGGTGACTGTCAACATGAACGACAAAGCCAAGGAGATTGCTAATACTTTGATCCATCACTCTGTGTTGAGGAACTGTATTCAGTCATTGATGAATCATGAAATAAAAATTCAGACGTCTCGCTATAAATAGAAATACTGCAGACAGTGAAGCTGTTACGGTTGATGTCGTATACATTTTCTGCCAAAACGTCTTTGCTGGCAGTTTCATCGGACCACTACCATGTCATCATTGCTGGGATTGTGCAGAACCTAGAACATGTAAATCAAAGAATGGTTAAGCAAATCATGGGTTTATTTAATATTTTTCTTCTAAATATTTTCATATAAACACACAAACAAAAACGAATGTGGTTATTAGTTAAAACTACTTTAGGTTGTCATAAATCAAGTTTCAACACTTATCTTAGGTTGTTGTGCTATTGATTTAATGTATGGTTTTAATCATTTCTCTTAACCACTGGTTAACACCACTAACATTTACACAACAGGTTCCTGAATTCTTGTGAAAATTTGGCAAAAATTAGACATTGTATGTCAAGACAGGAATATTAAAGATAATCAGTATCATTCCAGGTATAGAATCATCTTTCCATAGCTGAATTAACAAACTAGTAAATAAACAATTACGCCAGACTGGTTTTAACATTTGGAAATGGTAAATACAAGATAGCTCTACTTTCAGAAACTTCCCAAAGAGAATAGTTGCACCATTGTGTTTTTCCAACAGTGTGTAAAATGTCCATTTAAGTTTGGTTAATACTTTTTATGTTATTAATAGATGTGAATTAATTTATCTTCTTTTTTTTTTTTTCTTTTTTTTTGTTCACAAATTATTATGCCTCCACTGTTTGTACAGCAGAGACATGTTGCTTTGCACTTGCATTTGTCTGCCCATCTTTCAGTAGTTTTATTTGAAACATTGAATATGTGGCTAGATTATGAGCTGTAATTGGGCCTTCAAATGATATGAACATAGTTACATACTATTTGTTCTGCCAAACATTTGTTTTTAATCTGTCTTTAAAAAAAAATATTCCTTTTGAAATAATATTTTGGAAACATGAACTCTTAAATATATTCTTAATAATAACAATAGTCGCAGTTGTCATACTAGTGCATATTTTTCATACAATCTTATGATTATAAAACATTTATTAAGGACTACTTTGGACATAATCTTCAGTTGTACTTAAAAAGTTAGATTTCTAGGTTATTTATAAAAGTATGATGTATTGATAGTTAATAAAATTATCTATTTTAATGTAACTACCTGGTACACACAGCAGTAATATTTTCCCTTTTCCAAACTATTATTGTGCATTTATTAAACTTCATATTGATATTGGATTGAATATGCTCATATTGCAGAGGCTAACTTTTTAACTGTATAAAATTAAATGCTGTTTAAAGTCTTTCTATAAAATTTGAGTTGTTGAACTGGGAGATGGACTGTTAAATATAGTCTGTAAGTGATCTTGCAGAATTTAGATCTTTACTATTTTGTGTATCTGTATTAGAGGATGCCCAAATCCTAAGTTCTTTCTCTTTTTAATAGTCACTGTAAAGTTTTGCATGTACAACAGTTTAGTAAACATTGTAAAAACAGGCATGATAATCGATAACTGAATGCCTGATGGGTTCAGTGGTACAGCCAATAGGTTGCTGTGACCTTTTTATTTTATCACTTCCAGTTTGCTGTGACCTATTCATTTGCCCATTTTGAGTGAATTTTATTTTCCCCACATTTGAGTGATCGTTGTTTGCCCACTTTGATTGATCTTTATTTTCCATTGTATTTATGTGAATTTTGGAAGACTTCCAAGATCGCAGGACTGGCAAGTGAATGTGGTAGTTTTTAAAAATTCCAAATACATACATTTTGAAGGAAATAAAATAATTTACTGTACAGCATGTTATCATTGCCAGTTCCTTCTATAATATGGAATAAAACTTTGTATTGTACTATTTCATAATTGGCATATTTTATAGATGGGATCATTTTATATTTGGGTGAATATTTTCATTCACATTGTATTCTTTTCATTGATAAACCTTATTTAAAAATTTGATGTTTATAAATAAATTATTTTTAATCTAGTACATGTATATTATTATATTATTCTGATACACATGCTTTCATTTTCAGGATTCCCAAAAGTATTTTAAAATGTAATGTTTTAATACAAAATTAGTGGCCATAAATGCCTCTTTACATTTTTATTCCTTATGACTTTTATTCTTCATAACAAAAGCTTAGGTATGTTAATCCATCTTACTGGAGTAAACCTGTATAAAAGGTGTCTTGCTGCTTATTAGAAGTAGTAGTACCTATTGGGGCTGATCATTTACATATGTTAGTTGTTACAGTTGCTGTACATACATGTATGTTTGCCATCTCATGATCTATTAAATAAAAATTAATGGGTCAGAGTTATATTGTTTGACAGCAGCAATAAAGCTACTGGTTTTATTTTCAGCAAAATGTCAAGACATTTCAAACATTGTGGATGTGTCTTTAATGAAAGACCCAGATTTTGTGACAGTCGTGTGTGTAGAGTATGTGACCGATCTGATATATGCAAGGCTATATTGCGCTCGTTCTCCGGCCTAGGTTGTGGTATTGACTGTTAAGTTAGACTGCAGCATATGGTTACATACTTGTTTGTTGAGCTGGGGTCTGCCTGGCTTGCCGAGTCAGTAATCAATATAGTAATCAATATGTCCGCATTGCTTGCATAACCTTCCTGTTCGTTTAATATTCAGTGTCTGCACATGGATAAGTTTAACTCGATCTGTGCAGCTTACGAAAATTGACATTAAAAATAAAAGATTTTGATGAAATAGATTTTCCAACTGCAGCTGTGTTATTAAAGAGGGGGGGGGGGGGATGAAAAATTGAGCCTTTACTGCAACAAGTATGCACCACAACAACAAAAATTGGTGTATATTTTAAATGCACAGATTATTCCAGGTCACGTCAACCTTTTTTCTTTTTTGAACAGTTTTATCACAATTATAACTGAAGGCCACTGCAATTTACTTTTGGAATTTTAACACCAATTCACATAATTAGGAATTAAAATATATTTATGTGATGTAACTGAAAGCTGTTGACTGTTGGAAGTTTGGTGTAGAGAAGAAACATAATGCATTATTAATAGCGTAAACATTATATACATTATAAATGTGTTTTAAAATTGGTACTATAAATTTATTATTTATATATTGTGTAATTAAGTAAATACAGAATGTGAAATAAAAGTAATTTGACACTAGAGAAAAAGGTAAAAGTTTCCTAAATTCAAAGGTTTTTCTTCTGCATTTCTAAACAGTTGCAATTATAATATGGATACTTAATAATAGCTGATGGTTATTGAATTTTTCAGTATTTAAGAACAAATACAATAAAACACTATTGATGAAAATAATGATACCCATGGATATATTTCTTTGTGTACATATTGATTTATGTATCTGCTATTAATTATTGACCAGCAGTTTAATTATTTCATTTGTCTGTCAGTGAACACTTCATCAAATGTTCATCAGGTCTTAGCCTATTAACATTGTTTTGCACTACAGTACCCTGATAACTAACGGCTACACTGGCTTTTAGTCTCTCTTTTGTTTTTACTATTGTTTATTTCAACTAGTGATGTTAAATAAATTTGTTAATATAAGTAGGTTTTATTTAGTAAAGTCTATTTCATAATTAAAATTATATATAATATAAATATCTAGACTAGCACAGTTTCAAACACCAAAAGCTCTTATAAAAGCACTTTCAAACATGACTAAAAGGAAATAAAACTGAACTTCCTGAGATCAAAAGACATTGTCCACAATTAAACTTAATACTTGACATACTATTTTAAATTTAAATATTTGATTTTGGGTTGGTGGGTGGGTTTTTTAGGGGTGTCTGTGTTGTTTTAATGTACTTACATCAGATTGGTTTTTATTATTATTATATTATTTTGTTTGGGATTTTTTTTCCTGAAAGCACAGAGCAGGTGATCATAAATAATACAGCAGGTGAACTACAGGTTAAAGACAGAACACATAAGCGGCGGCGGTTCACAGGTATCAAGTGGACAAACCTTGTGACAGCCGGCATTAATTGCCAATAACTGGCTAAAATGTGAACCCTGATAGTGATACATACACTATACAACAGTATGTACACTATACAGCAGTACGTACACTATACAGCAGTACCAGACTTACATTGAAAGAAATATAGCAATCTTAGAATCTCAAGGGATTATCAGTACTCTATGGCCAATGCATCCTCCTGGTAGGGGGGGAGGGGGGAAGCTTTGCAAAACATGGCCTTGTTTGAAGGAGCAGTCTACATGTATGTGGTGACAGCTGGTCTTTCTTTCCAGAATGAATCATTAAAAATGAGGCTTTTTTTTAATTATTTGCATATGAATCTATTGCAACCTCTAGGCTTTTTTTTTTTCTCTCTGGCACCTGTTACACCAGGCCATTACTCTCGATGAGAAATTCAATCTGGGGTTGTTGACTTATGGGTTAATTTTTCAGGAATAAATTATAGAAAATTGAGTCATGGGCTTAAGTGTACATCTTCTTAAGGGTTTTTTGTATTTGTTTTCTAGCCAATAATGCTGAAGTTGGGGTGGGTTCTGGCACTATTACCCCATACCCCCTATTTCGGACTGGTATATTTTCTTACTTTCATAAAATGTTGGTAAAAAAAATTTGAAACAGTACCTTCACACAATCAAAACTATAACTTTTGTTGCATTTAATATTTTTTTACTGTGAAATTTAAGCACTTTTTCAGAACAACTTAAATAAAGATAGTTTTATTTTGATGTCCGCAAGACTCTGCTCATTGCCACTGCTTAAAATTTGTTATTTCATGCATATTTGACTTGAGTCAAACCCTTCCAGGATGTGAATTTAGCATGATTTCATATTTTCGCAAATTCTAAATTGTAGATGTGTAGTGTAAGATTATACGATGGAATCCCAAAATATTTGTTACATCATTTTTACGTCATTTTTATAGTGCCTATGGAATCCTTTGAACAAAAATCCCCAAATGCAATGCCTCTTTAAAATATATTCCCCACAGACGGGTAAGGACATTCAGTTTTGGGTATACTAGTTTTGAATCACTTCTAAGAGAATGTGGCTATTACATTTACATTAGACCTGGGTTTTTCCCTGTCCCATTCAGTGCTCCATGGTTGGTATATCAAATACAATGGTATACGTTGTCCTGTCTGCTGGAACGTGCATGTAAAAGATCCCTTGCTGCTAATGGAAAAATGTAGCAGGTTTTCTCTAACACTGTGTCAGAATGTCAAATGTTTGACATCCAATAGCAGACGAGGTGCTCTACAGGGGTGGGAATTCTCCTCTGATCAGCTGTTTTCCTCTCATGGAACATTGCGTTTCCTCACATTTTTATCGTCCTTTCCTCCAAAATGTGTCAGATGGCACAGATTTTAACCTAGGATTTCAAGAATTTCTGGGACCCCTCTAGATTTCCTCTTTTTTACAGTTCACCAATTCCCACCCCAGGCTCTAGTGATGTCATTAAACAAACTTTAACCTAGAAGTATGGTGAAGTTACAATGAACAGGTACTGGCATTCGAGCCTAGTATTTTTACGTGATACTGAGTTTTATTATAAATTTTAATTATATCTATCTGTGATATTTGTATTTTTACACAGTCCTTTACACTGTGTTTTTATTTAACTGTTGAATTTTTATATCGATGTTTATCATCACTTTAGTTGTTTTCATTTACCAAAGTTTGACACCCAGTAGCCGATGTATTTTTCGTGCTGGGGTGTCATTAAACATTCATTCATTCATTCGAGCCTAGTACCTATCAGTCTTAAAGTCGGTCCATCAGTAGGTCCATTGGGCTATTACTCGTTCCAGCCAATGCTTCACAACAGGTGCAGCAAAGGCCATGATATATGGGATGCCGCATATATATAAAAAAAAAAAAATCCTTGCTTCTGATAGAAAAGAATAGCTCATTTCATGATAGTAGCAGGTTTCCTCCTCATCTGTGTGGTCCGACACCATATGTCCAACACCATATAAACATAATTAAAATGTGTTGAGTGTGTCGTTAAATAAGACCTATCTACCTTCCTTCCGTCCTTCCGTCTGATGACATGACCACTGTGCCAGCAAGGCTGAGTGTGTGTGTGTGTGTGTGTGTATGTATAATAAGGCCAATTGTATTATCGGTGGAGCTCTGCCAACAATCCTGGTAGCCAATGCATACTCTACTGTCTGAGCTTAACTGAGACTCTGTAGACTATAAATTACTGCTGTTTTCAGGAGTCTGCACAAATGTAATGTGCACTTCTGCTTGAGCTTTTCGGCACAGCAGGGTTATCACAACTCTGCAATAACTGCTAATAATACATGTACAAATCAGCAGTCTTTGATTCAGTTTCAGTAAGAATCAGATATTGGAAATGTCTGTCTCTACTTGAATGAACAGCATATGGCAGTATCTGATAATGTAATAATTTATTTTTATCCTTTCATCCAATTGAGGTTCAAGTATGGTGTCCTGGGAGTATCTCAGCTGCTTTTGGCTATGCATGTTGTATTGGTCAAATTGGGATGATGGGGAAACACAGTCAAGGGAGCCATGGGATTATTTTCTATTGCAATCGATGTTCCACTATTGTTATTTTGAAGACAATGCCAGTACCGTCGTGTCTGGGACAGATAACTTTTGTTCATGGTGGTGGTCTTAACGTTCCAGTAATTTGTGGACTACTGCAATCAGTTAATTTAAGAACACCGTGAAAATACAATACATCTACATACATGTGACAATAATTTATAGTACTACCTTGTTCCATCCACAAATTTAAGTACTGTACCCAACAAAATGAAGGGGTTTTGGGTTGTTTGTTTTTTGGGGTGGTTTTTTTTTAGCAAAACCATAAATTTAATCACACAAAAAATAAAGGACTTCACAGTAGCAGAATAAATGGATAGTTATAAGCCGCATCATGGGAATGCCTTTTTTCATGCTATGGAATTTACTACAAGTTAATTATTTCTGAGCTGATTGTTTTCCAAATAGGACACAAAAAAAGTATTATATTTTTTTAATTTCCAAAACACTTACTTTTCTTCTTACATCAAAGAACACTGAAATTATTTACAAAATGGCAAACATTTTTGTAGGAGTGTGGGACGGAGTATAGTTATATTTGTTAAGAATATTTAATTTAAAAAACCTAAAACTAAGTTTCAACCCTTCTCTGTGCTACAATACTCAATACACTGCCGTATTTATCTGTTAAAAATTAAAATGAGTACATACACAGAATCTGAAATAACAAATTTTGCAAAGATCAAAAATATTGGGCAATAATTTTCATATTAGTGGTCAAAGATAGAAAGAAAAGAATAAAAGTACTTTTATGTTACGATTGATTTGCAAATCGTCATGGGTTTTGCATTGTTCATCAACACTTCGCTAGCACTATACAACCGGTGAAGTATAATTACATATTTGCTTACAAAATGCAGATGGTTTTCAAAGCTTTGAACTAATATTAGGTTGTTTGCTCATTAGGATATGTAGCCTATTAGCTGTTCATCTGGATGTTCTGGTTAATAGTACAGATCTGTCTAAGATTAAACAGCTAGATAAAACCACAAATTCTCATTTCACACCATCTGTTTTAATAGAGCAGCTTGGTTCGGTATGAGAGTACATGGGTTTTGGGTTGTGTGGGTTTTAAAAAATATTATTTGTAATAGGAACCATTCTTATTTATCCACATTTTTACAAGTGTATAGAAACTACAATGTTTTGTTTTTGTTTTATTTATAGCTTAGTGGTAGAGCTCACCTTTGTTGTAAATGATCAGGCTGTATCATGGAAAGACTTTTTTTTCTCTCTCTCTTTTTTCCTCTCTCTCTTTTTTCCTTCTGTTCCAGCCATTACAGTATGACTTGTAAATCAAATAAAATGCAAATAAATCTGTGATAAAGTATTTAAAGGCCCTTGCTGCTCTGGTAAAGTATTTTAAAGGCCTTTGCTGCTCTGGTAAAATATTGTAAAGGCCCTTGCTGCTCTGGTAAAGTATTTCAAAGGCCCTTACTGATAATCAATCAGACATTGAATTTGGATGGTATAGGATTGTTTTAATATAGGTATTTTGGGATTCTGTTTCATAATCTTTACAGGCCTCAAAATTGGCAAGTAAAGGGCAAGGCCATTTGGTCTTAACCGATGGAGAGTTTTTGAGGGCACAACAGTCAAAACGCACAGCAAGCTTCAACAAGTATATTAATATAACACAACAGCATCCATTCAAACTAAATAAGTGTTTCATGATTTTATAATAAACCACTTTCAGGAGTCACATTTATGTATGATAACCAATTACAAACATAAAAATAAGGCATAACCAAGGCCAAACTGGCCCGTAAAATTCTGTTTAATTTTCAGTGTATTGAAGCATATGACTATGGCATTGTGGCAATTTGCTGCATGGCCACTGTTAAATTTGAGCCCTGATCTTATGCTTCTAACCAAAAATCTGGGATTTCTGGAAGTACAGAATCATGCTACATTCACATCCTGTCAATAATAGGAATAGCTGCGTTGGCAGCAGGTTTCTTTCATTCTCTAAACAAATGCCGTATTTACCATTTTTAGAGAACTTAACAACTGCTAATAAAAAATATAAAAACCATTATTCACTTCCTTTAAAAAATAAATTGTTTTTAAAAGTCCACAGTATTTATGTCACTCTGCAAGGTGGTCCTGACACATATGGACCATTAAGTCCTGATATATAATGCAATTCTTTTCAAGCTGTACAACAATATTGATGCTGGTGTGCTTGTCGATTTAATGTAATAGTGAGGCACTCAAATTTAACATTAACCACGGATCAAGTGTCTGTTTTAGAAACATGCCCCAGCATGTCCAATCATGTTATTTTTGGTAGCAATCGTGGACATGCATCTTAATAGCAACCTGCAAGACCACTGCATTTGAAGCCGAACTATAGCATCATGTGGACTGTTCGGTGCAAGTTGCCATGGTGATGGCGATATGATGTAAAAAGAGTGAGGCTTGATGCAGCCAAAGTATTGATCTGGTGTCTGTAATAATGGAGGTAGTCTGCAGAGCCTGCCCAGTGTTTGGCTAGGAATGGGTCAATACACAAATACTGCCACATCAGTTTAATGTCGTTCAAACACTACATTAATGAAGAAATATTTTCAGCTATTTATAACCAATGTTTAAACTGACCACCGTCAATATTTTACATACTTGACACAGCTAGGACTGTATTTGGATATGGCATGGAGAGCAAATCTATTGGTCACCTGATAATAATACCAGACAAAAAAAAATGCATTTGGGGGGGAGGGGGGGGAGAAAAAGCACTATAGCAACAAATAATAAATGAAAATGATGAAAGGTAAGTGCAGAAATGCTCGTCACTCGTCACTTTCCATCTATAAGTGATTATAAGGAGAACGTGAGGCATTGCTCGTCTGTCATGGAGAGACCTGTGTCACGTTGAATTCCTGTAATTCTATACGACCTGGATATAGCTTATTGGTAGTGCCATACAGCACCACATCATGGTTATTGTTAACCATTTGGTTTAACTTTCATGTCATTCCATGACAACAATCATTTTGCCTCTCGTTTTTTTCCATCACTTTTTCAGTCTGGTATTATCTAATTGCATTTAATGCTGCAGGATCTACGTCAAATCATAGGTTTTAACGTGCACATTCAGAACAAGGTGGTGTAGCATGGGTGCATGTGTCGACTTCTCTGTCCAGGATGGTATAGGTCGATCAGAGTACCCATTTAAGTAGAGACATCAGTCATAAGATGAACTATATACAATGAGCCCATTGTTTTCCCCGGGACTGGTATTCAGTGCAAAAGTGAAATTATAAAAATCTTAGGCCTTGCTAAGACTAGCTTATAGCAGAATTGATAGAAAAGGCTGATCATTTAATTTGCAGTGTAATTGTGAGAATTACAAGTCGATTGGTGATAAGCATTTCCTGCTTCAGTGAGTTATTGTTTATTGAGCATAAAAGATTTTTCTGTCAAGTGCAAGAGTGAGTAATTAATATGTCTGGCATCTTTGGTTAAGGTCAAGGTTGACTTTTCCTCTTTTTTTGTCCCCTTGTGGTGTTTTTCTCTCCTTTTTTGGGGGGGGGGGGGGGGGGAGGGGTGGTTTCATAAAGGGGGCTGTTTATGCTAAGTAGGCAGTTCTGTTATTAAACACGTTCCTGAACAATATATTTAATCTGTAATGTAATCTGCAAAATGTAGCTGGTGTGGAAGTTACAGTACCTATTGAAACTCACTGGTTGCAGATTATTTAAACAAGCCTGATTGTCTCGCCCCAATGGGTGTAGTAACTTGAACGTTAATTTATTAACTAATGTAACAGGTGGCAGGTAAAAATACTGCAGGGCTCTTATTTGATAAATGCAACAGTGTTATCTTGATTTTGTGAGGCATACACTGGAGCCAGGAATAGCACAAAACAGGTCATCACCTGCTGTTCTGCCTGTAGGCCTGCTGCCAAGTTCATCATCATTAATAAGTCTCATAAAGGAGCTAAATGGAATAAGAATATTAGTTATCCCCCTTAAAGCACAAGGCAATTAATCATCATCATTATAGACCGGCCTCGGTGTCGTGGTTAAGCCATCAGACATAAGGCTGGTAGATACAGGGTTCGCAGCACGGTACCGGCTCCCACCCAGAGCAAGTTTTAACGACTCAGTGGGTAGGTGTAAGACCACTACACCATCTTCTCTCTCACTAACCACTAACAACTAACCCACTGTCCTGGACAGACAGCTGAGGGGGTGTGTGCCCAGGACAGTGTGCTTGAATCTTATTTGGATATAAGCATGAAAATAAGTTCAACTGAACTAAATCACTATTTGTTTCTGCATGACGGAATTCTAATCACTAATTACGAGAGGATAGCGTGTAATGATTGGAATTATAGATAAAACTCTTTATGTTTAACCGTCCTATAGGAATGATATTTTAAGTTGAGGGTAGTGAGCTTTTTAGGGGAGTGCAGGTGCATATTTCCTGGTGAGAATTTTATTTCTGTATGGCCTCAGTTTTGGATGACAGTTTTAACTTGTTTTAATGATTACATTAAATATTAAGACAAAAATCACATGATTCTGACTAGGATTTTAAGTTTTTTTAACTTGGACTTTTATAACTCTGTATCTAAAATGAATACAAGCCAAGGTTTTGGACACTAAAAAATAAAAAAAGTTTCTGCCTGTTTGTACTACAATAAAATATGTTGGCATTATTTTTCTCTGTTGTTGAATAGTTTCAGCAAATATTTTTAAAACGTAGCAAGTTTTATTGATTTTTTAATACTTAATGAGACCTTGAATTGGGAGGGGGTATTTTTTAAAAAGGATCTTAAAGTAATTTGTAAAACTGTCGTAATCTAGATATTTTGGGATTCCATCTCTTAATCTTGCACTTTCGACCCAAAATCTAGTATTCGCTGAAGCATAGAATCCTTTAAATTTCTCAGCCAGTTAATTATATTTCTCACTTTTGTCTCACCTTGAAGTTGGAAGGTGAGATACATATGTCAGTTTTTTGACGGTGATGAGTCTGTTTTCATGTATAGTAATTATTTTTCAGAAGTTATCAGTCCCAGATGAATGAAACTTTTCATAGTTGTGCCTTTGGATGTTTTTCTTGATAATAAAAAAATCTATATTTTTTAATATTTAACTTGACAGAAATTAAAATTAAGTTAGGTGAGATATTAAGTCCATGAAATTCATGCGTTAACTTTTCATAGTTGTGCCTTTGGATGTTTTTCTTAATAAGTAAAAAAAAAAAAAAATCATTATTTTTTAATATTTAACTTGACAAAAATTAAACATACGGTAGGTGAGATATTAAGTCCATGAAATTCATGTGTTAACTATTCGTGTGCTATTCGTGACACTCACTTGACAGTTTGTCTAATTTTTGACAGCTTCTCTGACAGTTGTTTTAGTCCGTTGTTTACTCTTTGTGCGTTTAACTGCAGAACATGACTAATTTTTTAACACAACTAATGACATGGTGACTGATTGTTACGTTTATTGTTTTCTTGTGCTTTGTCCGCCACGGATTGTTCATGTTTATTATTTTTGACAGCTAAAGTTAACTTCCATTTTCCATGATACTTGTTGATTTATGGTGCTTACATGATATGAACAGATAATATTTGTTTTTATATTTTAATGTGCATAATTCTGCAAACCAAGCTATTAAAAACAAAATCTCTAGCGATAAAAAAATATCTTTATGATTTTTTGATACTGATGTATAGATTCCATATTCATTTAAAAATTAAATGTGATAATTTTTTACATTCATGCAAGTATGAATTGCAGAGCTGCTTGATACACGGTATAAGCCTTTCATTCATAAGTGTGTAAAAAGGATGTGTGGTTCATACTTGCATGAACATCAAAAATTAACACATTTACTTTTTTTGTAATTCCAGGTTTATGAATATTATAATGTAAAATACTGTAAAATTATAATCAGACTCTTTCTTGAGGAAATTAATCCCCATTCTGTAGTTAGGCTTTTTCCATCAGTAGCCAAATCAGAGAATTCTTACAGTTTGACGACAAAACAGATGTTTAGTTTGTTAAGCATACCCAAAGGTAGTAAAATAATTTTGTTCATATAGTTATAAACACATGATATTATTTGGAGTATTTATAGATTGGAATTATACATAAATTACGATGGTTGTAATATGAACTGCTGTTAGCTATTGATAATGTTTAATTCATTTGTTTTGTTAAATAATAGATTTACTGTTAAATATTTTAGTAAACAAAACAGATTTCCAGGCTTTGCCATGAGTAAAACAAGTCAAGCAGAAGGTCACTCCCCTGAAATGGTGCTAAGCAAGACATGAAGTTCTAAATAAAATTTATTAAAATGTTTTATTATGAGGTGATAATTTGTGAGTGATCATTAGCCTTTCCTGGTGAAGACTGTATTTCACTCTTCTTCTTTTTCTATCAGTTCCATTTTATGATGCATTTTATTCATCCAACAAACTTGGATTGGTTTAGTTTCTGACTTAATACCTACATTTGTATGCATGAAGTAGTAACAAATATAGTCATATTATTTCTTTCAGAATGATCAAAGAATTAAATTTTCAGGTGCACCCATTCTGTATCATACATACATACAAATGTATGTCCATCAGCAGGCTTTCCAACTTACTATTGAAAGAGAGGAAATCACTGTGCCACAGATACACTTTTTGGTTTTATTCCCTCGGTGAATTATGTACAATGTTATTTTTCTTGTTTTCCAGGAATCTAGTGTCTGCCTCTCAAGATGGTAAACTCATTGTGTGGGATGCATTTACTACAAACAAGGTTTGTTCCAGTATATGTTGTTTGCTGACACTGTAATTCCTTCAAACAAAGCTTAGACGGTTTCTTGCCGGAACCATCAATATTTTGAAGATTTCAATGGAATTCGAACACCTGGTGGCAACATTCACATTCCATGTAATGGGTATGGGGATTTTTGGTGGAGGGGGTAGTATGTGTGTGGGTTGTTTTTTGTTTTTTAATTATTATTTTTTATTATTATATCAAAGGTCACATGGTATGTGCTCTCTTTTGAAGGTGGGTGGGTGTTAATTAAAAAGCTCTTGCACGTAATAACTTATATGGCTCATGTCTAGACTAAGTTTTAAGTGCTGTGGTAATGTTGACATCACATTCCAGTTTAAAATCATGGGAGGTGATTAACTGCATGCATTACCACATGCTTGTTATTTTTGAAAAGCTGGATATTTTTGGGTGTGATGACTCATCACCAGGCACTGTTTTTTTCTTCGTTTAATGCTTACAGAATCGGATCACTTGGGGGAGGTTTGGTTGGTGCTGTAATTATTACTTTATGCCTGCTGGGTCTGTCAGTTTTCTCTCTCAAACTTGTTATATCATTTTAAATCTGGCTGATGGGGAATACAAAGAAATAATTAAATTTTAAAAAGTGCTTCCTGCTCCCATTTTTGGAAAAACCTTTTAATTTGTATGAATTTCTTATGTTTGGGCATTTCATATCCAAAACGTAGCCTAGTGGTGAAGTGCTCACTAGATGTGCGATTGGTTTGGGATCAATCCCGTCTTGGGGCCCATTGAACTATTTCTCATTTCTGGCAGTGCTATCTTTTCTGTGGAATGGTGCATATAAAAGATCCCTTGCTACTAATGGAAAAATGTAGCAGGTTTCCTCTAGGATTATATGTCAAAATTACCAAACATTTGACATCCTATAGCCAATGATTAATAAATCAATTTGCTCTTGTGGTGTCATTAAACAAGACAAACGTTAACTTAATGCAGGTGAAAATCTGTATTAAATAAAATTGTTTGGTAGTGTAGTATGGTCACAAGTCAATAGAGGTGGCCAGTCGAGCCAGTGTGATTATATCTGTAAGCTGAGCATGGACATGTGTAGTTTTGTTGGGAAGGCTTTTCTACTGTAAGATTACAAAAGATATGTGAAAGATGATCTGGCCTTCATGTCGGTGTGTTGATTAATAATGCAGACATGTTAAACTGCTGTTTGTTCTTTCTGAGACCTCGGTTGCCCTCTATTTTGGCTGGAAATATCGTTATCAGTTCTAGGATCCACTGAACTCAATTCGGTGTTATTTTTAACCTCGTGCTGGCAATGTTTAGCTGCCAACATTCTGCATATAGTATTCCCCATGTTAAAGATGTCATGGACAGACAGCCCAGCCTGTTTAGTTGTGTGCCCTTGACATGGATACAAGCAGGAAAAGTTGAAAAGTTTTTGTTTAATAACACCACTAGAGCACATTGATTTATTAATCATTGACTATTGGATGTCAAATATTTGATGATTTTGACATATTGTCTTAGAGAGGAAACCCTCTACATTTTTCCATTGGTAGCAAAGGATTTTTTATATGCGCCATCCCACAGACAGGATAGTGCATAGCACAGCCTTTGATTTACCAATCGTCGTGCACTGGTTGGAACAAGAAATAGCCCAATGGTCCCACTGACTGATCGATCCTAGACAAACCGCACATGAAGTAAGCGCTTTACCACTGGACTAAATCCCACTCTACAAGCAAAAAAGTAAATTATATATCGGGTGGGAATTCTCCTCGGATCAGCTGTTTTCCTCTCATGGGACATTGCGTTTCCTCACATTTTAATCGTCCTTTCCTCCAAAATATGTCAGATGGCACAGATTTTAACCTATGATTTCAAGAATTTCCTGGACCCCTCTTAATTTCCGTGTTTTTACAGTTCACCCGTTCCCACTCCAGATTATATAGCATCATGAATCTGCCCTCCAGTTACATGTAGGTCTGTTGCTGTGGTGCTATTTAAGATTCAGAAGTTGCACAATACACTTGTTTGAATAAAGCAAAGACTATCTTTCTTTTTTTCTTTTACTAAATGGCCACAAAGTAAAAAGTTGATTTGGATACAAATGTGCTATTTTTTAACTTTGTTTGCTTCTTGACCCAGTGATATTATCTGAAACCATAAATCCGCATATTGTACCATCTAACAACCTAAAGGCTACCGTTAAAGGATATGTAGTATATATTAATGCCATTCGTGCTTATGGTCATATAGTTTAACA
This sequence comes from Gigantopelta aegis, assembly GCF_016097555.1. Lineage (NCBI taxonomy): Eukaryota > Metazoa > Mollusca > Gastropoda > Neomphalida > Peltospiridae > Gigantopelta > Gigantopelta aegis. The sequence goes on along the minus strand of NC_054713.1, from coordinate 15,362,890 downwards.
CTGTTCTGGGCTATCCATGTCAGAGGTTAACAGTTAGTGAGAAAGAAGTCTAGGTGTTTCTCCCAGCTGATCCTGGGGTCTATATCAAGGCCTGTTTACTTGACCAGGACAAGTGATTTGGTTGTAGGACTTGACCAGGACAAGTGATTTGGTTGTAGGACTTGACCAGGACAAGTGATTTGGTTGTAGGACAAGTTAATTCTAACACTTATCTGAGCAGACAAGATAACGAAAAAAGAAAAAGAAAAAAGTACATCTATCACGGGACAATATTTCAAAATTTTAGGTAACTGGAAGTCGGTTCACGTGAGTTTTACTCAGGTAACCAATTGTTCGGTTACGTGAATATAGTTCTCGTAACCGATGAGTTAGGCCTGCCTAAAACACTTGAACTATGGTTCTGTGCTTCATTGATAGTTCATATGTATTTAAAAACATAAACTGGTTTTCACTTCCATTACTGATATATGGTCCTTTTAATTTTAGAATGTAATTGTTAACCAATTAACTGATCGGCGGTTCTCGTGATTTTAAAGTTGTGTAACCGACATGCGAACAGAACAACGTGAAATATTGTGCCCTTTTATCACCTATTCGTGAATTAAATGTTGCAGTATGTTTGACTGGGTTTTTTGGTGGTTTTCAGAAAGGTCAAGTAAAAATGTTTAAGCACTTGATATTGAGAATTGATGTAGAGCTTTATGTGGTGGGGCAGGAGATAGCCCAGTGGTAGCGCGTTCGCTCGATGTGCGGTCAGTCTGGGATCGATCCCTGATGGTGGGCCCATTGGGCTATTTCTCGTTCCAGCCAGTGCACCACGACTGGTATATCAAAGGCCGTGGTATGTACTACCCTGTCTGTGGGATGGTGGGAAAGAGTAGCCCATGAAGCCGCAACAGCGGGTTTCCTCTCTCAATATCTGTGTGGTTCTTAACCATATGTCTGACGCCATATAACCATAAATAAAATGTGTTGGGTGCGTCATTAAATAAAACATTTCTTTTATATGGTGTTTACTTGCTCGTGGTTGGAACCAGTACAGGGATTTGAACCCAACACCTGGCAGCCTTAATAACCACTTTACCATCAACAGTCATTGTTTGACGCTAGCAATTGCTCCTGTTCATGTGTGTTCATGAATAACGATTTCTGTGTGGGCAAAACTGCCTCGTCACTCATTTATTTACTCAGCATTACCGTGACATCTCATCTTTCGTAAGTGCAGTTATTTCAGTTCTTTGTTTTAATTTGCTATAAATCACCTGCCTTCAGTGAATTGAACTTAATCTCTAGAGAAATCTAACATTGCAGATTCTTTCTCTCTCTCTCTCTCTCACCTCTTCCCCCCCTTCAAACATTGAGAGCAACTGCTTTCCTACATAATTTTAGGAGAGCAGTTTATTGCTCGCCATCAATTTTTTAACCATAAACACTGTCATTAATACCAGTTGTTTTTAAATGAGACATTTTTGTAGATACTTCAAATATACCGGGGCTTATTTCACAAAACAACGAAAGTTTACATCTGCGACTAGCAGTTATACAGGTCCTATACAGGTCCTATGTTTATATGTGTTTGGCAATTATTTAACGCAGAAAATTATATCATTATGGAAGATGGAGCATTTTAAAGCAAATTAGATGTGTACTTCAGACTATATCGGTTATACTGTTAGTAGTAATAAGAATTGTGATTTAGTTGTAGATTTACGTTTGCATGCAAAATTAGGCTTATGATGTTTGTGAAATTGGGACCTGGATTCATATTTTCGAAGCTATCTTAGCGCTATGTAATCGTGAAATCATCATAGGCTGTGACATCACTGGCATGTGCTGTAGTGACATCATAGCCTATGATGGTTTTATGATTTCGTAGCAATAAAATCGCTTCGAAAATATGGGTCCAGGTTATTTATTGTAAATGTGTGTGGTACTTGATGCCTTGAAACTTAATTGTAATGATTGTTACTTGCAGGTGCATGCTATACCTCTGCGATCCAGCTGGGTGATGACTTGTGCCTATGCTCCCTCTGGCAGCTACGTAGCATGTGGTGGTCTCGACAACATCTGCTCCATATACAGTCTGAAAACACGCGAAGGCAACGTCAGAGTGAGCCGGGAACTGCCTGGACACACAGGCTATCTTTCCTGTTGTAGGTTTATCGATGACAACCAAATAGTTACCAGTTCTGGAGACATGACTTGGTGAGTGCAGTAACGTTTATATCCTCCTGGCTGCATGTTTTCAAAGCCATTTTAGCACTTAGCACTGTAATATCGTAAAATTGTCATTACTATGACTCACATTATAGCCCCTGATGGTTTTATAATATTGTAGTGCTAAAATAGCTTTGAAAATATAGACCCAGATTATTTGGGGGGGTCATTCACTTGTCTATATAATGAGTACTTTCACAAACTTTCTATAATTATGTTCTTTGATTAAAAAAGTAAGCCATGAATTGAGTAGCGTTTCTTTGTCAAGTACGAAGTGGTCAAGTTTACCTATGTAGTTGGAATATCACCAACCTACTGTTTACCATACATAGTCGGGTTTTAATAATTTTAAATATAAGATTTTAATTCACATAAAAGCCAGAAAAAATTATTTTTTAATATATGTACGAACAGGAAAAACATAAAATGTTGATCAGTAATCCATGGAATTTTTAACAGATCGTTGCAACCAATTTCTTTGCAGTAGATAGCTTTTAAGTTATTTTATTTGTCGTGAGTTTCATATAATGCATTTCTGGTACTAATAGTTGTGTTTATTTTCCAGTGCATTATGGGACATAGAAACAGGTCAGCAAACTACATCATTTACTGGCCATACAGGCGACGTAATGAGTCTATCTCTAGCCCCTGACATGAAGACATTTGTATCAGGGGCATGTGATGCATCAGCAAAGGTAATCCAATAATGCTGTGTTCAGCAGATTGTGGTCGGCGCTGGTCTGACTCAAGTCTCTGGAAATAGCGAGAAGTAGAGTTTTGTTCGCCCAGTGTTTTCACAAGTCTTAGTTTGCATAAATCAGTTTTCGTCCATGCATTAAACTTAGAACAGATCAATTAAAATAAATAGAGAATAATACACGAGTGGCTGTTAAGATACCATTCATCTCACGAGTTGTTTTAAAATGTATGTAACTAGCGAAAGCGAGTTTGATACGTTTTTAAACAATGAGTTGTGAGATAAGTGGCATCTAACGGACACAAATGTATTATTCTATTTTTTACATATTCTCAAAAACCAGGTTTTAAGCATATTTTAACATCCTTTTTCGACTAAACGTTATTTACAGCCATTACACTTGTAGCAAACTTCCTCGTCACAGACCCATGATTGTCGGGTCTATGTCACAGTGTATTTCCACTGTGGTGTTTTTCATTGGCTGCATGGCACTGGTGACCTGGTCATCACCTAGGAGCAGCCATTCGTATGTCTTGAAATTGTTAACACACGTACAAGTGTTAACAAAAATAATACATGTTGTTCTCACCAACAGGTGTGTAAGAAAATGGTTTACCTTAAGTTGTTTGGCATAACCTGTAAGTTATTTGGCATAACCTATAAATGTTTTGTGCAAACTTTAAATTCTCAGAGGCCAGGCCTGGTGCTTATAAAACAAAGACTCGAGACTCTCTGAGACAGTAACGTCATAGCAACGCCATACAAATTGAATGCGTGTGTTGTCATTAGAGATTGAGTCTGGACTCTAAAAGTTTTATAAGCACGGACCCAGGTGATCTGATTGGCATTTTTATGTTGCTATCATGGAAGTTGTGGATTTTTCACTTGAGCATGTTATTTCCACCACTCCTAAATTTCTAGGTAGAAAGTTAATGCCATAATGGGAAGCCGTCACCATTTAAAATTTTAAAATAAAGCATTTAATCCAATATAGTTTACTTTTATTATTGTCTTGACTATATTTAAAATTTTAACAAATTTAGGTCGTTTTGTGAAATGGATGGTTTATTCTTCACAAAGAATAAGAGACATTTTTTTCAGGGTTTTTATTTTTTTTCAGGGTTTGTTCATTATAAACTGTTGTTGATTGAAAATGTTTTCAACTTTTCTTTCTTTTCATTTTTCAGCTCTGGGATATTCGAGATGGAATGTGTAAACAAACTTTCTCAGGCCACGAGTCAGATATTAATGCAATTACGGTAGGTGCTTCGTTCTACCTAACTTCAAAACTAAGCAGGATTTTTTATATTTACGGAATAATTTGTTTAATATTGCATCTTAAATTACTGCTGTTGGAGATTGCTACATAATTCCAAAATGTATTACAAAATATAAAATATTTTTGTGCTGCAAATATTGCCATTTGAAATTCGAAGAATCAGCTGTTCGTAATGAGTATTGTATTAGTAGGAGTGAGATGCAGCTCAGTGGTAAACATTTGCCTGAGGTATGATGGTTCGTGGGACCTGTTGCCCTTGGTGGTCTCTAGGTTTTTCATGTCCCAATCATTTCCTCACAATTGGTACGTCGGTGGCAACATGCATATTAAAGATCCTTTGCTGTTTTTTGGTAGAAATAAGTCCCAAGTGGCAGCAGCACATTTCTTTCAGTCAGCCATGTGTTGAAATAATCTAGGCCCGTGCTTATAAAACTTAGTCTAGACTAACGTAATGCTATTTGAATGACGTTGCCATGACATTAAAGTCTGGACATTATTAAAGTCTGGACTTACGGTTTATAAGCATGGGGCCATATGTTGACACCAAATGGTCTTTAAGTTTAAAATGGCATAAAGTGTCATTAAACAAAGTTTAACCTTCTGACTACTGGATTAATTTTTTAACAGACTACGTTGAGTGGGTACAAGTTTATAACTTTCACTAGCATATATTCACTTAATTGTTTGATTAAAATGAAGGGAAAAAATCTAAAAAATTTACTTACAGGCATTTGTGACCATATGTCCATTATTTATATCCATTATTCCCAATAACTGTGTTTTTGTGACCAGAATATTTTTTGAAAACCAAACTACGATCATATCCCAGTATTTGGTGATTTTTGTTGTTGGTAAAATGATCAAATTTATTATCAAAGTAGCTGTCACAATCAGCTATTGATTCCTCAAATTGACTGCAATGTTATGCCATTGTCGTCTCGCAAAAATACTTGCCGAAAATCATTTCCGGTGAGTGCTGTATGCAAAATGGCGGAAATATGAATTGGGGAATGCACTATATAAAGTGTACAGTATGTCACTTTGCGTGACGTCGGGCAAGATATCTCGCCTGCAGTAGTCAGAAGGTTAAGCTGGTGTTTGCCATCTGTGAATTGTTTAATTTAGCAAATATATTATTAATTAGTCGAAAGACTAATGCAAAATTGCATGTCATTTGTAGATCATAATCATTTTGTTTGTGTAATTGAAATTGAAATTTTAATTAAATTCGCCATATCACTACTAATTTTGAGAGTTCAGCTTATTCTTGGAACAAACACACCTTTCCTTTCCTATGACATATTGGTAATATTTGACATCAGATTAATGTGACTTGATAATGTGATGTTATTAAAACCTTCATAATAAAAGCTATCTTGTTATTTTGTCATTAACACATGAAACAAACATGTCCAATATGATAGTATAGTTTATTTATGATAAAAGGTTAAATAAAAAGGTAACTTTTTCAGCTATCTGTGTCTGATATGAAAATTATGGTGGAAATTTCAATCTTGCAACTCGGCAAGTCGTGTCCCAGATCAAAATTTCCACCACCTTGGGTGTATTTTTTCTTTGCCACATGACCAAATATGATGGAATCTTATGTTCTTAGTAGTGATATAGTTTATATTGCAGTATTTTCTTAATGGCTATTCATTTATATTAAGACTATTTTCCTAATAGCTATGCATTTATATGTTCTATTTTCCTAATGGCTGTGCATTCATTTACATGGAATAGTTTTCCAATGGCTATGCATTTATATTGCAGTATTTTCCTAATGGCTTTGCGTTTGCGACTGGCTCGGACGATGCCACATGTCGTCTGTTTGATATTCGAGCTGACCAGGAGATCGGGATGTATTCTCACGACAACATTATTTGTGGTATCACATCGGTGGCCTTTTCTAAGAGTGGACGTCTCCTCCTTGGAGGCTATGATGATTTCAATTGTAACGTCTGGGATGTACTTAAGCAAGAACGAGCAGGTATGTATTGCTGAGGGGATTTTAATGGTAATTAACTGAAAACAAACAGGTTGGTATTGTGACAGAAAAAATCAGCAGATTTGTAGATCATCTAAGACAAATCTTTTGAATTTCACAAATCTGTTTATAAAAATAAAAATAAAATTGAGGTAATTTTTTTCACAATAAAAGTTTGATCAGCAATCGGAAATAATAAGTATACTTCTTTTGATTGAGAAGTAAAACCAATTAGAAAATTAATATCCACCATTTCCATTCTATATTGCAGAAAAAAAAATTAAACATCAAAAGAAGGTAACAGTGGACATTAAAATTGGGGAAAAATATTAAAATCATTTTTAAAACTTGAGTTAATACTTTGTAAAGAAATGAAATATTATTTCCATGTTTGTTGAGACCATGTGGCAAAATTATAAAGTATTTTGTTACACAATGTATAATGACCTAAATAACATTTTTAAAACCCCCACTTGAATCTGACATGCTTATTTATAGAGAGGGTATTAAAAATGCTGTCTCTAAAAAAAATTGTTTATTAAGTGCTTCAAAGAAAACAGATTTGAAAAAAATTATCTTAAACTTGTGTGAACCACACTACTAATAATGTTATTTGTTTTTCAGGTGTTTTAGCTGGGCATGACAACCGTGTTAGCTGTTTGGGTGTAACTGAGGATGGTATGGCAGTGGCCACAGGATCCTGGGATAGCTTCTTGAAGATTTGGAATTGATGAAACCGTCTGTACTGTGTCTTGTCGCTTCTTTCTGTCATGGCGTCTTGTTTCACGACGAGGAAGCTTGTGTTTTGCAAGGTTTCTCATCACTTGACTAAAACAAGTGGGTTTTGGCATGAACAGTTTTCCCCGTTTGTTAGACGAGTCTTTAAATGTGTGTCAGTCTCTCATCAGTGTTTGGAGGAACTAGCCAGCAGAGCGATCAAGCCTTCGTGTGTCGTTTCCGACACACTTTGAACAAATCTGCAAGCTTGCTCATCGATTGAAATATATAGCAAGCTTTCTCGTTGATTGGATTTGTAGCAAGCTTGCCTGTCGATTGGATTAAAGAAGCAAAAACAACAAAGTGCAGACAAAGGAATCTACGGATCGGAAGGCTTGTAAAAAGGCATCCAAGAAACGAAACATTTTGCAATAATATTTTTTGTTCATTGAAGCACAATTGTATTTCAGATGTTGCCATACGTTAAATGCAATGTCTGCACTGCGATGTGTTTCCAATGAATTTAGAATGAATCTTGATTTCTCACCAGTCGTCTGCTACGGGGCAATGCCAAACAAAACTTGTAGGTAATATATTTATGTAGTGAAATAAGAAGTTTTGAATTTCACTGCAAATTGTAGAGTTTTATTGTGTTTAATGAACTTGCGATGATTAACTGTCTTGGATGCTTGCAAGATGTTCAGGTGAGATATTTGTGTATAAAAATCAATAAATATTCCTATATCTTTTTGATATTTAATTCGTGGATGAATTTTGATGTAAATGCTATAAAATCGTCATAGTGACCAGAAATGCATCTCGCTCAAGGGTCTTTTAGTTGTGCTCTCTTTATAACGTAATTCATGTGTCGTTCTCTCCAAAAAATGCACACAGATCTGTTGGTCCCGACCTCTCATATATGCAATTTACCCTCATTAACATTGTCGATTGATGCAAATGTGCATAAAATTTATGAAAATTAGAATTTCACCAACAGTTGTAATTACATGAGAATTAACAGCGTTCAACAAAAAAATGTAAAATCCAAAATCGAAGAAAGGAGAAATGGTCGGGACTAAAGTTGGAAATTTCATTCTCCTCCAACAAGTGCACTTGCCAGGTAGTCGGTTCACTATTTTCATCCTTGGAAAACACTTTTGTGGATGAGAGGGTCTGTTGTTGAGACCTTGAGGATGAAAAAACTGAACTGAAGTTAAAACAACATAATGCCTAGACAGCTGATTAGCTGTACCCACATTATAAAGTTAACCTGTGCAGGTTTTAATTTCAAGTGCAATGAATACTTGAAACGATTTGTTTGTAAAGTGCACCAGTTCCTCGTAAATTTTCACATTTTGTCTCACGTTTATCTTGCACCTAATTTAAGGTTATATTCCATCCTAATCTGGACCAAGCATAGGTTTCAGATGTCTCGTGGTGGGTTTTTATCAAAACATAAAAACATTAGTGATTCTGTGGAACAATTTTCACACAAAGAGTTTCATTTACTGAGATTATTTTCAACACTATTAGATTATTTGTCTTGTTTAGTGTTCTGCATTAACGTACTTGCCAACTGGTTCGGTTTACGTGAAACTTTAAAATCTTGTGGGATTATGAATTAAGAGTTGGAAAAAATGGGATTTTCATCATTATTGTATACCAATAATATTGTTCTATTGAAAATATAGCAGCCTAATTTTGTTTGTGTATTTAAGTTTTTATTTTCTTTTTCCTGTAGAAAGTAGAATCAACTGTTGTTCATTCTATCATTAAAAATTTAATCTTTTGTTTTTTCAAATGTTGAATGAACAAATCATATTCCTATAGTAGGCACTGATATAATAAGAATATTTGTAAGAAAACTGCATAATTTGATCGTCATTCTCATTGTTTTAACAGGAAATAAACGTAATATATATGTACATCATTTTCTTCAGACTGACTAAAACTGCTAGTAGTAAACATAGACTAAATGATCCTTACGGTTTAGTTTTTAGAATGTTTAGGTATAAATATGTGTAAAAGATTTACGTGGAAGCTGTTTGGCTGGTGTTTGTGTGTTAGTGTTCCTTCCAGGGTACAAAAGCACCACGGTAAGCAGGCAAAAGTTTGTTGGGTTTTTTTTGGCTTGTATTGCATAGAATATTTTGTTAAAAAATGATGATCAACAACGGCCATAATCAATTTGAAAATTGATTAGCAAATCCCATCATAACATTTTAGAATTGTGTAGCAATCTCTGGTCTGTCCATGTAAAACATATATTTAGTTTTGAAAGTGGTCTTTTACCTATGGTTGGACACACACAGTACTGTAAATACTGCATGCACCAGGTGTATTTAACTCTGTAACAAACACTATCATTCAAAATATGATTTTTAGATTAATAAGTTTTGTGATAACGAGATCAAATAGCCGTATTAGTTTTTTTCTTTTTTATTATTTTAGAAAAGTAAAACATTAAAATTTAATAATTTATTTTTATTTTATTGCTAATGAATTGAATCTAAAACAATTTTTTGTGTTAGTATATTGTGTAAGTTGATGAACTATTTAAAATGTGTTTAGTGTATTTTTCTTTTGCATTTATGATTTTTTTTTTTCTTTTCTATCGTGTGACCTTATCAAACATATGAATTGCCAATGTATGTACGTTAATTGACAAATATACAATTGAGCTGTTATTATTGCAAATGCCATTATCTCACTGCATAGGCTTTGTAAGTAATGAGCTTGTAAAGTATGGTAGTCTTGGTTATTTTTCTGTTCTTTTACATAATCAACGTAGTATTTATTCCTGAATTTACAGTGCATGATTTATCTCAACATTATTGTTGTTTATTTTTAAAAACTTTTTTTTTTTAAATTATCTTTTCTTTTTTTTTTTTTTTTTTTTTTTTCTTTTTTCTTTTTTTTTTGCCTATGCGGTGAGATCGTTTCGTTTGATATCCTTGTTCATACATGCACCAAGACAAGTAAAACTGAACAAATCTTTAAACGTTGACCATTAAAATAGGTGTTTAAAAATCTTGTATTTATCTAAAGTATTTTTTATAGACAAATCATTTATATTAAAAAAAAAATAATAATTAAGATATTGGTCAAATTTGAATTAGTTCATAATAACAATTTGGTGCACATTATCAAAATTTATAAAGTTCTGTGTAATTGTAATCTCATTTAAATGCTTTGGTTATGGGAAAATGTTTAAAGCACAAATAAATATATAAATCTGCCACTCGCAAATGTGATAAATGAAGTTGAAGATTGACTGTTGACCTAATAACTCCAAAGAATTAAAAAAGAAAAGGAAAAAAAAGACATGTTCCAAGTGAAATTGTTAAAAACTTGGGGTGGAGCAAATTTCAAATGTCAGCCCAATTAGGTTTAATGACTACAAGTTTCAGAAGAAAAAGTAACACCAACTAATAAAAAAACAAAACATGATTTTCTATGTCAAAATGAAATGTAATAAACTTTGGGTGGAGCAAATTGCAGATGTCATCCAACAAAAAGATACAAATTAGTTATTTGACAATTTACTATTTAGGACTATACATGTTTGTCAGACTTATCAAATATTTGCCTTCCAATAGCTGATGATTAATTGTTACAAAGCATGTGTACATGCATCTTTAACTGGTAATTTTACATACTGTTCAGTTTTACTTGTCTTGGTTTTTTGGTGTTTTTTCACACTTGTATTTCGTATGCGATTTAGTAATGGTATAAGAGTGAGTGACCATCAGCAGATGTCCGTATGTCTGTGTGTATGTATGTAAGTATGTAGTAACAGAACCGAAGCTATTCATGAGCTTCGCTTGTGTAACCATTTCTGTGTAGTGAACAGTAGAAACCTGTTGTCTCATTTTCACAAACGTTTAAAATTTGACCCTGATGTAAATGAAACAGCAAATTGTGTTTAAAATCACACAATTATTTTTGTGCCCATGGTCTAGCAGAGCTTTGACGTTATTGGTTTTTCTAGTCTTAAGAGAATTCTGTCATTCAGATGGAATTTGGCAGTTTATCAAAATTAACAAAACAATTGCTTGACAGTGTTTGGTTACAAGTTTCAGCTGTGCTCATAAATAAATGAAACAACTTTTTTTTAAAACTAAAATAGTCATGTTGAACTGAATGACTTATTTTTACTGAAAAAACCCACAAATAAGACCCATTTAATAAGTCACGACACTTTCTTTATATATAAATTTTTGCTACAGGGCCCCAAACTGGCCTTTGTGTTGTTGTTTTTTCAACATGTCTACCATGGACAATTTACTAATCATCTGTTGAATGAACAGCTATATTGTAACACCTTTAGTTCTGTTGCTTCGGTGTCTGGAATGAAAATAATAAACGTTATCAAAAGTGGAACAAATCTTTATCAAGTGAAGCATGAACAACAGGAGTAGTATTAATTTGTGCATTCATTTTCGTATGTGTATGTGTAACTTCATTTGTCAAATAAAGCTATTTGTCTTTATGATATCATGTTCGTCGGTCTTTTCTGTTGCTAATAAAATATTTGTAAGATGAAAATAAGTAAAGTTTTTGTTTCTTGCAACCATTTATATTTTCCTGTTCTGGTTCTGAAGTATATGTACCTCTTGAAGATCCAGTGTCATCTTTCCATCTTTTAATATACATTTTGTATTTCATTAATGCAGAATGCTAACATAGCAGCAGACAAGGTTACTCGCCATTTATCAAAATATAAATGAGACTTGCCTTAAGCTGCTTTGATATGCACATGGCGTTTAGCGTCTGATTGCCATTTTTCCTTGAAATCATTTGTATTCAATATACCCGGTAGTTGTTAAAATGCATAGATCTGGTTTGAAGAGTGCATTTTTTCCTGTGGCATGCAATGCTTTTTTCAAAATCGATCATGGTGTGAATTATATCACACATTTAAAAAAAATATTGTGCTTGTATTCAATTACGGTTCAAGCATGCTGTCCTGGGCACACACCTCGGCTATCTGGTCTGTCTGTCAAGGACAGTGGGTTAGTGAAAGAAAAGAGGGTGTAGTGGTCTTACACCTACCTATTAAGTCGTTAAAACTCTCTGGGTGGGAGCCGGTACCGGACTGCGAACCCTGTACCTACCAGCCTTATGTCCGATGACTTAACCACGACGCCACATAGCATAATGGCAAAAGAATTCGGTGTTTATACAGGTTTTGGAATCTGCCGCTTGCATGACGAGGACTTTCATTATAATCTATGTGAAACGCTGCATGATTTTTCAGCAGCCAGATGCCATGTGAATGTGGAAGCAGTTTTAGAAGAAGAAAGAAATGGTTAATTTAATAACGCATTCGACACTTCTTTTTTTTAAATTATTATTTACAATTGTATGGTTACCATAAAGGACCACACAGATAATGACCAAGAAACATCCCACTGCTGACACGGCATTGGCTACTTGTAATAACGAGGCGGGACTTAGTCCAGTGGTAAAGCATTCGCTTGATGTGTGATCGATCTAGGATCGATTCCCGTAGGTGGGCCCATTGGGCTATTTCTCATTCCCGCCAGTGCTCCACTACTGGTGTAACAAAGGCCGTGGTATGCACTATCCTGTATGTAGGATGATGCATATAAAAGATCCCTTGCTGCTAATCAAAAAGAGTAGCCCATAAAGTGGTGATAGCGGGTATCTCCTCTCAATATCTTTGTGGTTCTTAACCATATGTCCAACGCTATACAACCGTAAATAAAATGTGTTGAGTGCGTCGTTAAATAAAACAATCTTCCTTCCTGTGATTAACAGCGACATCTTTTATATGCACCATCCCACTGACAGTATAGTATATGTATATACCACAGCCTTTGTTACATCAGTTGTAGAGCACTGGTCGGAACGAGAAATAGCCATCTTAAGGATATCCTAGAGAGTATGGCAGAAATAACTAATGAAGCTGAAAGCAGGAAACTTCTTTCTCTATGTTTTTTTTCTCCGTTTTCAAAAATACGAATTTATTAGATTACGTTTGTGAAATAGTATATTTTTATTTTAGTGAAACTTCCAATTTAGAAGAAAGTAATTGGTCTGACCAAGTTTGCATATATCTAGAAATATCCAGTTTAAAATATAAGAAAAGTTTATTTTTGACATCTTACAAATTTATGTATATAAATTTTCCAGTGAAACATACATTGTGAATTTCGTAAGTGAACCTCACTTCAGCACCACGTTCATTAATGTCTCCCCACTATTACAATCACTAAAAACCACCTCTGTGTTGTGGGTGGTGAGCTTTATAACAAGTTCTAAAAAGGAAAATTATAAAATAAATCCAGTACATTTATTCCATTAGCAAGTGATGTTTTATATGCACTTTATCACACAGGACAGCACATACCATGACCGTTGATATACATGGGATGAAAAACGCCCAATGAGTGCTGAGGAGATTTGATCCTAGGATCTAAACACCTCGGGCGGGTATTCTGAATTCTGATCTAAGTTCTTCCCTCCTAAGACAGAAAGTCGCCAATTACACGGCGGAGCAGGTATCCTACGAGCAAAATAAATAAACTCCATAATTCTGAATCAAAAATATTACTGGTAGTAAATCTTAAGGCAGAGATAAATTTTACTTGTAGAATGCAGGAAATTGCATTTCAGGACATCTAGTTTTTTTAATTTTATGGGGGAGCGTACAATTCCGAACCCCCTAGAAACTGCTTTGCACCTTCAATCTCAATCAGCTCCCACCCCACTCCCACCACCAGCCTCGCTCAACCCCGAATGTCTACTTGCTTTCAACGTGCCTGAATGCCGACCAATATAATATACATAATTTGAAATGTGCTGGGGTGTCCGTAAACACTGAATTCATTTTCCATTCCAACCAATGATACTTGAATGGTTTATCACACAGGCCCGTAGCAATCTTCACAGCACTTTTAGTAAAGATCGCTACAACCGCCCGTGGTTCAAGGTTGTGTTATATACGGTTCCCTACCCAGTAAAGTGCAAAGTAAGATATGTTGCTTTTAATATTCGTGGAATCGGTCAAAGAGTTCCATGTTGATCGTGTGCAATGGCATGTATGCCAAGGTAGTCTACAAAGTATGTCCTAGATTGAAACCAGTAAAGAGTAACTTTGTTTTTGTTCTAAAATGATTAGTCCTAGTTTAATCGAAATGCAAAGTTAAAAGGTCTTGTTGGGCCTCGGTGGCGTCGTGGTTAGGCCATCGGTCTACAGGCTGGTAGCTACTGGGTTCGGATCCCAGTCGAGGCATGGGATTTTTAATCCAGATACCGACTCCAAACCATGAGTGAGTGCTCCGCGAGGCTCAATGGATAGGTGTAAACCACTTGCACCGACCAGTGATCCATAACTGGTTCAACAAAGGCAATGGTTTGTGCTATCCTTCCTGTGGGAAGCGCAAATAAAAGATCCCTTGCTGCCTGTCGTAAAAGAGTAGCCTATGTGGCGACAGCGGGTTTCCTCTAAAAACTGTCAGAATGACCATATGTTTGACGTCCAATAGCCGATGATAAGATAAAAAATAAATGTGCTCTAGTTAAATAAAAAAACCTTTACTTACTTTACTTTGTTGGGGGATGGGATGCGTGTTCCTCAATCACACCTCTATTACACTAAACAACTGATATTGGTTTGATGTACTACTGGCGAGTATAGGCCATATTGACGCATATTATCATCAATTTTCTTCAAAAATAATATTCCTTTGAAGTAGGGTCTCCACGAATACTCCAAGTTCACAACACTCGAGTACCCGTGCAAGAAAGACATTTTTTGTATTTGTTTTACGTCATTTTGCCATATGCTTGCCGCATGGCATGGTTTGGCATCCATATTCACCAGTGGAATTAAGATGCATAATTATTATAATATTATAATGCTAGTTTACTTTATTCCTTAGTCTCATTATCGTCTAGTGTAAGTGTCGGGTACTCGGGTCCGGGTTGAGTTTGACCCTCGAATACTCTAGTGCAATATTTTGAACTCGTGGCGGCCCTACTTTAAAGGCGAAATTTCTTTAATGCTCCTGAGAAATAATTTGGTCTTTAAAGTAACTTTAAGTGAATTGCCAACGATTGAGCAAAATGTCTCAGAATCGAGGTTGGTGATACCGTAACGAGCCCCTACAGACCCCCCCCCCAGTTGTTAGTACCTTACGACGTCTTTGACAAAATGCAATAGTATTGATAATGCAAGACGCCGCTTAACTATCGGTGATATTTTTAGGACACTTGTCGCCAGTGGGAAAAAATTTGGTGTCCAGCAAAGCTTTACCGATCTACGTCACTGCTGTTCCAAAATTTGCAAAAATGTCTGCATTATTATTCTTTGTTGACTGTTCAGGCCTACGGTAGCCTCGCAAATATAATTGAAACACCAAAACCGGCCTCCCGGTCTAAAAGTACCACGATCGTGGACATAAATTCCCACTAGGTTGAAAATATTGACAGATATGTCTTTGAAACCATTTAACCCGCCAGGCGAAGAACACGTAAATGAATTGTGTTGGGCACAAAGTAGTGCAGTGACGTCATATCTCCCTAGCAACGCAGTAATTGCCGTTGGTTAGCGCCAAAGATGCTTCGTTGTCTTTGACATTTTCTGTGCTGCGTACATTTATTTTGCTCGTAGGATAATTGCGGCATGCGATCTAGAGATAGACACAGAGATAAGACGATTGTCTGGTTAGATGGATGGATGTTAGGCAGGCTGGTGAGGTGGAGGATATGCGACTGAGAAGGGAGGAACAGACAGACATAGGACAGACAGACACAGACAGATGCACACATACCACTCACCGGAAAATCGAGGAGGAGTAGAGTCAGCGAGACAGACAGAGGGAGGGAGACATAAGGGAAGAGGGAGAGAGAGAGTGTGCAAAGAAATAAGGGCAGAGATGGAAAAGAGAGAGAAACAGATAGATAGAGAAATATATACCGGTGGTGGCAGAGACGGACAGGAGAGAGAGAGAGAGAGAGAGAGAGAGAGAGAGAGAGAGAGAGAGAGAGAGAGAGAGAGAGAGAGAGAGAGACCATGTGCGAATAAAGAGCAAGAAATAGTTTGTTTTTGTTTAACGACACCACCAGAGCACATTGATTTATTATCATCAACTATTGGATGTCAAACATTTGGTTATGCTAACGTATAGACTTATGCACTATCCTACAGACAGAGGAGCACATACCACGGCATTTGATATACCAGTCGTGGTGTACTGGCTGGAAAGAGAAATGGCCCAATGGGCCCACCGACTGGGATCGATCTCAACCCGACCACGCATCAGGCGAGCGCTTTACCATTGGGCTACGTAGAGGGACAGAGGGGGAGCAAAAGAAATTAGGGCAGAGAGAGAGAGAGAGAGAGAGAGAGAGAGAGAGAGAGAGAGAGAGAGAGAGAGAGAGAGAGAGAGAGAGAGAGAGACAGAGAGAGTGGGTGACTGAAGAAGCAACCAAGAGAGAATAGAGACGGACAGACATAGACAAAATGGTAGGTATCAGTGAATTATTTAACCTCCATCTCTTCCACCACCCCCTCCACCTATTGCTGGCATATATTTTTAGTGCCTATGGGGAGATATCGGGGGGGGGGGGAGGGGGGGGGGGGGAGGGGAGAGAGACATATCTAGACAGAATAAGGATGGGAACTTGTATGTATGCAAGGATGGGTGAAACAATTTAAGGGTCCAAAGTCGTAGCTAGCCTCCAAAAAAATCCGGACAATTTACTGGTTATTATATCAGTTGACATTTTAAGTATGTAACCTCCCTGAAATAGGTACAAAATGGTATTTCAAAGCCTCTTGATTTCAAAATTCTCAGAAGGCCATGCCCCTCGGATCCCTTGTGTCTTACGCCTTCCATGCTCATTCGATCTAAGAATTCATTTGTCCCCCCCTCTCCCCCCCCCCCCCAAAAAAAAAGAAGAAGAAGAAAAAAAAGATCCTAGCTACGGCCCTGTGGTCGCTAGGTGGATGGATGGTCGGGTATGGATGGATGGGTGGGTGGATGAGTGGATGCATGGATGGATGGATGGATGGATGGATTGATGATGGGTGGATGGTTGGATGCATGGATGAATAGATGAATGGATGTCAGTTGTGCAAGGGTGGGTCTCTAGACTGTAGCGAGTGAAGTTTCTAGCGGAACGGGGGTGCCCGGAAAATACACTACATTGGGGGGTGGGCATTCACACATGACAGGGGATCGACTGTAGCGAGTGTGAAGTTTCTAGCGGAACGGGGGTGACCGGAAAATCAATTAGCCTTGAATATTTAAAAAAATCAAATTAGCTTGAACAGGGGATCGACCCCCCACCTCCACCCCCATGTGCAACGCACCTGCACACATGCCCGCTAGGCCCTGCAATTACGTGACATAAGACATGCTCCGCCTGTCTGACATGGTATGCGATCACATATTTACTTCTGCAAGCCGTGGATATATACTAGCTGCGATCGATAGAATAATTTATTCGGTTACAGGATACTTCTCCTAGCAGTCGGCGTCCAGTCTTGTTCAACGTTCCAGGCGTGAATTTGCCGCCACGTTTAGCCAGTCGCTAGCACACAAACCTAGACTGTATCTAGTATCTGCTACTATCTAGTGACCCCAGTCCGAGAGAGAGAGAGAGAGAGAGAGAGAGAGAGAGAGAGAGAGAGAGAGAGAGAGAGAGAGAGAGAGAGAGAGAGAGAGAGAGAGACATACATAGATAGACAGTGATGGAGAGAGATAGGGAAAGAGAGATGCGGAGACAAATAGACAGAGAGAGCTAGGGAGAGCGAGAGATAGGGAGAAAGAGAGGGAGAGACCAAGAGAGACAGAGAGAGGGAGGGAGGGAGAGAGAGACAGAGAGAGAGAGAGAGAGAGAGAGAGAGAGAGAGAGAGAGAGAGAGAGAGAGACAGGGCGAGACGGTGTGAGACAGTGGAATCACTGGAGACAAACGGAGACTGCGAGATAAAGAAAGTTTGTTTTGTTTAACAACACAACTAGAGCGCATTATTTTATTAATCATTGACTATTCAATTTCAAACATTTGGTAATTTTGACATTGTCCTAAAACACGCCCATTTTCCCATTAGTAGCAAAGGATCTTTTATATGCATCATAACACGGCATTTCGATAAATGTTTGGCTTTCGTGAAATTAAATTGTAAACAAATTGTTTTAGAAACTATGATAGGGCACATGAATACGTTTTATGGGGGACAAGTCCCCTTAATCCCCTCCCCTTGAATTCGTGCTCGAGTGACCAAAATACAAGGTCACCGTGAAATTGGCATTTCATTTCAACTTATTGTAGTGGTCTTACACCAATCTAATTCAAATTAGCTCCACTATTTCTGGCTAGACCCAGCAGAGCTAATTTTAATCAGATTGGGTCTTACACCTACCCACTGAGTCGTCAAAATTCGCCCTGGGTGGGAGCCGGTACCGGTCTGCGAACCCAGTACCTACCAGTCTTATGTCCGATGGTTTAACCACGACACCACCGAGGTGAACTCGTGCGTGTTTGAGTGACCAAAATGCAAGGTTTAGAAATTTAAAAAAACTCGTCAGTCACCGTGGAATTGGCAAATATATATATATTTGTTGACAACAGCCTAGCTTGACCGTGACTAATCAAGCCAGCATGGGCTAATCAATATTGCATAGGCTCCTCAGTGACTTTGATATTTGTTCGTCCGCACGTCTAGTGTCTAGCGAATTAAGTTGAGGAGCCGACGAGAGAGAAGAGGATGAGAGAGAGAGGAGGAGAGAGAGAGGAGAGAGAGAGACCGACCATGTGTGAATGAGAGAGCAAGAAATAGTTTGTTTTGTTCAACGATACCACTAGAGCACATTGATTTATTAACATCAGCTATTGAATGATAAAGATATGGTAATTTTGACATATAGTCTTAGTGAGGGAAACCCGCTACATTTTTCCATTAGTAGCAAGGGATTTTTTATGCACCATCCCATAGACAGGATAGCACATAACACGGCCTTTGATATTCCAGTCATGATGCACTAGCTGGAGCGACAGAGAGAGAGAGAGAGAGAGAGAGAGAGAGAGAGAGAGAGAGAGAGAGAGAGAGAGAGAGAGAGAGAGAGAGAGAGAGAGAGAGAGAGAGAGAGAGAGAGAGAGGGTGACTGAAGAAGCAACCAAGAGAGAATAGAGACGGACAGACATAGACAAAATGGAAGTTATCAGTGAATTATTTAACCTCTATCTCTATCTCTACGAACATACACACACACACACACATAACTACAACACACACACACACACATAACTACAACACACACACACACACACACACACATAACTACAACACACACACACAACTACAACACACACACACACACGCACATCACTACAACACACACACACGCACACAATACACACACATAACTACAACACACACACACACACATAACTACAACACACACATACGCACGCACGCACACAACACACACATACACACATAACTACAACACACACACACATAACTACACACACACACACACATAACTACAACACACACACACACATAACTACAACACACACACACATAACTACAACACACACACAGACATAACTACAACACACACACACACAGATAACTACAACACGCACGAACACAACACACACACATAACTACAACACACACACACAACACACATACATAACTACAACACACACACACACATAACTACAACACACACATACATAACTACAACACACACACACACACAACTACAACACACACACACGCACGCACGCAACACACACACACAAACTACAACACACACACACATATCTACAACACACACACACACACATTAAGTTCTAACAGGATTTAATGTAAGAATTTTTAGCCTGTCTACAGCATTTTTAAATCAGTGAATTTTTCAACAAATAAACACAAATAACCCCAAAACAAACAAACAACCTAGAGACGTTATGGGCCGAATTTACGAAGCCTGTTTATGTCTTACACGCGTGTAACTAGATCTATATATTCACAATGCTTAAACACCTGTTTGTGTCTTACACGCGTGTAACTAGATCTATATATTCACAACGCTTAAACACCTGCTTATGTCTTACACGCGTGTAACTAGATCTATATATTCACAATGCTTAAACACCTGTTTGTGTCTTACACGCGTGTAACTAGATCTATATATTCACAACGCTTAAACACCTGCTTATGTCTTACACGCGTGTAACTAGATCTATATATTCACAATGCTAAAACACCTGTTTGTGTCTTACACGCGTGTACCTAGATCTATATATTCACAATGCTTAAACACCTGCTTATGTCTTACACGCGTGTAACTAGATCTATATATTCACAATGCTTAAACACCTGCGTTTAAGAAAAACAGGCTTCGTAAACCCGGCTCTATCTCCTTAACACACAACAATAAAAATGTTTTTATCCTGCGGCATTTACCCGCATTTGTCATGATGAATTTTACTTGTATTATGCAGGAAGTTGCACTTTGAGGACGATACTCTATACTTTGAAGCGTTGGGTAATTTATTTATTTTTTAATTTAAATTCTTTCCGTTTCGTAAATGTATTCATGTTCGTATAATGGACACAGTTTTAATATCTTTACTTCTTAATTAACGCGGGTTGAATAACCTCGACAAATGCAACCTACACTAATGAAAATTCATTGATCTGTATATGTCTAAGATGGCCTATTTTATATTATGTGTTTTATCATTGATAATAATAAAAACTTTATCGTTTTGCAGTGTATTCTAGGACTAGAAAATGTACGGTGAACCAGTGTGACTCCCTAATAGAAGTGCGTTTTGGTCAATTATAGGGGGTTCCTGTGCATTTTGGAATTTTTTTAATACTAGATAATTATGTACATATGTATTTGTTATTTCCAAAACCGTATAAGGGCGAGGGGGAGGGGGAGATTGCCAGGCTTTTTTGTCCAGAGTGGAGAAGGCCTGTCGTTACCAAAATTGCCCATTTGTATATTCATAATAGTTAGGCAGTTATGTGATATGATTGTTGCTTTTGTGGTAAAAGCACCAAAATTGGCACAGTTGATGATCATGACATACTAAATGATTTCAGATATAGGGCCAAGCACATTTTTTCCTTTTACACCCATAAAGTGGAAAAATCCAAGATGGCCGCCATCTGAATCGTGAAAATCAAGTTTACGTCATATCTTTCTGAATATATATCACATAGACATGAATAACATATCGTTTTATATGTTTTCACACATAAGGAAGCCAATGGCACCACTCATTTGTCGCTAAAAGGCATTGAAATCCCGATTAAGCTGTTATTCATGATAAATATAAGTCATTGTAATACTGTTAAGTGTTTCGTTGGATTTTAGTAGATAGTTCTATCATGCACCATTCCTTGTGAAATTGTACAACGCAGCCAGTAGGAAAACAGCCGTAGATCGACAAAGGAACACAGATGGAGTATCTCATGGCATAGCATTGACGGAACTCTTAGGCTACATAGAAGACACAAAGATGGTAGAGCAATCGGTTGCCCCAATATTCCTGTTGTCAGATCTTCTCAAGTTATACACTGATCGACTGAGACACCTGGGGGTTGAGGTAACTGGCCGTATCCACTCTTCAGACTTAAAAGATCGAATACTTGCTAATGTCCCTGGAATCCGGGCCTACAAGCAAGGCCAAGACGTTTTACTCCGTTTTGATGATGATGTCAGATTTGCACTGATGAATTCGAGTGTGGATAACTGCGACGACGAAGCTATATGTTTAGCTAAGGCAGCACAACTAATTCGTCGAGATATGTTGGGAATGTAAGAAACATTTGATGGGTCCTTTAGCAAAGGCTGCCAAGAACAGGCTGTTCCCAAGTCACTGGTGGCACTAGTTGCCATGATAATGGACGGCCCGAACATTATGAATAAAGTAACTGAGAAGGTGAGACAAGCAACGCTCAGTATGGCACAATTGCTGCAGTACAATAGCTACGTGAAAAGACGCCCAGTTTCCACTGGCACTCATCACAATAAGAACAGAGAGACGCCACTGCCAATATACCTCGGTATGATGATTCATGCAAACACACGAAAACGTGAACTTATTGATACCTTGTTCCATCTCGGACTATCAATATCATATGACAGGGTTATGGAAATATCCATGAATACGGCCAACGAAGCAGCCAGCCAATATGAAAATGATGGTGTTGTATGCCCCCTCATTCTTCGAGATGGTCTCTTCACGACTGCGGCGGTGGATAACATTGACCACGATCCCAGCTCGAACACTGCTCGTGATTCCTTTCATGGCACTGGCACATCGCTGTTCCAAAATCGTAAAAAAGAGACTGATGGTACCAAGCGAGAATGAGCTAACTTACAACCAGGGACAGCAAACAAGAAGATACCACAACTTCCGGAAACCTACACGATCCTGATTCCAGTGGCATTTAAAAAGAAAGATCCGGAAATCCCAGAGACGACAGGTCCACTCACATGTAACACTGCTTCTCTGGAGGCGGCTCTTGAAGACGAGACGAAATGGCAGAAAAACACTACTGGTATATGGTCATGCACCTTGAATGTCTCCTCCTGGTCTTTGTGTGGTCACTTCGTGATGGTAACTTTTCACTCTACGTTCCTGTGCTGAAGGCATTAGCTCCATGGTTCTTTGCCTTGGACCACACTCACTATGCTCGATGGGTTCCCGTGCACATACGTGGTATGACAACACTACACCAACGACTTCCCCATGTAGCGAAGGAGTTCGATCAAGGCAGCTTCATTGTTCATAAGAAGACTCGCCCCTTCTCAGCCATGGCTATCGACCAGGCACATGAACAAAACAACAAAATGGCCAAAGGAGATGGTGGGGCAATCGGGTTGATGCAAAATCCTAGAGCTCTACTGAGGTGGATGGTAGCTGGACCAGAAATCGCGAGGGCCATAGACAGTTTCGAAACAGTTTGCTCGGATAACAACACTGGGAAAGACCAAGTCAGGCATCATGAGCATACACCATCTGCACAAGTCTCCTTTGCCAGCGAGGTCAGGGCTCTTGTGCAAGTAATCAAAGACCTCGGTAATCCATTTATGGAAGACAGTGGCGACCTTCTGGTTCTAGATACCAGAGACATCCCAGATCAAGCTGTAGCTAAAACGTTTCGTGGGATAGAGAAGCTGGGTCAGGACCAATATGACAGCTATGTCATTCAGCGGTTAATTGAGCGAACAACACCTGTATCGGATACGATTCCCCAAAACAGATTGGCCTTGTTCAGCCGGCCACCCACAAGGACTCCATCCAAAGCGACACAGATGGTAGCATCGCTCAAGAGTGACTGTGCACTGTTCTCCAGGCTTTACACGCATGCCAAACACGTGACGGTGATTTGGAAAACTTCTTCAAGCATGAAAACCATGCATACCCGCCAGCCTTGTCTCAGTTAGGAAAACTACGGCTTGGTACCAAAGCGGATCTAACCGACTCTCTAGAGAAGCTTTGTACATCTGAAGGCGAGCCGCCAACAGTCGACGTCATCATACTGGATGGAGCTGCTATCGTCAATATGCTGAGGCCAGTGGGAGCGAAAACCTTCCAAGACTACGCCACACTAGTGTTCCTGCCGTACATCAAGGCACAGTTGGCAAAATCCAACAGAGTTGACATTATTTGGGATGTGTATCGTCAAGATAGTCTAACGTATACAACAAGAGAGAAACGAGGAAAGGGCGTCAGAAGGCGTGTCACAACAGCCAACTCAATCCCAGGAAACTGGCAGGAGTTTCTGAGAATAGATGATAACAAGACTGAGCTCTTTGATTTCTTGGCACATCAAGTGGTGGAAAATCTTTCGACAGAGAAGGAAGTGATCTCAACATGCGGCGAGAATGTGCTTTGTTCTCGTGTTCATCAGGATGTCTCATCGTTGGCACCTTGTACTCACGAAGAGGCCGCCACCAGGATGTTTCTGCACGTCATGGATGCAGCAGAGAAAGGTTATCGCAGGTTGATGCTGCGTACAGTGGACACGGATGTCGTCATCCTGGCTGTTTCGACTGTTGTGCAACTCAAGAACACCTGTACTTGTACTTGTACTGGCAACTTGTACTGGCAAACACCTTCGATACACCCCAGCTCATCAAATCGTCACATCTTTGAGTGCAGAAAAGGCACGAGCTCTTCCCATGTTCCACGCATTCACCGGTTGTGACACGGTCTCTTCCTTTGCTGGAAGGGGCAAGACAACTGCCTTTGACACATGGAAATCATTCAATGCAGTTATTGCAGTATTTTCGAAACTTGTTGCAAAGCCAGCAAGCTTCAATGATGATTGTATGTCAGTACTAGAGTCGTACGTAGTGCTGCTATATGACAGAACGAGTTTTGAAGCTACCGCTGACTCAGCCAGGAGACATCTATTCACTACCAAAGCAAGATCCATCGATGCCATCTCACCAACTAGCGCAGCGTTTTGCACCACGCAAAACGTGCCATTTACCAGGGCGGACATGTTTGGGGGCAAGCACACATACGAGCTCCAGATGTTCCTTCGCCAGAGCCATGGGGATGGAAAAAGAATACTTCAGGAGGATGGGAGCAATTGTGGACATTGTTGCCAGAAGCAGCAGTGTCCTGTTCAGAGTTGCTACGGTGTGGCTGTAAGAAGGGATGCAGGGGACTCTGCAAATGGGTCAAAGCTGATCTGAAGTGCACGTCACTCTGCAACTGCGCTAGTAATTGTGATCACAATGATAGCCATTAAGTTGTGTTGTTTGGTTGTTCTGTTGCTAACTATTCTTGATTTGTGTGGACACGTAGATCTACATGTATGTAATTACCAAATGATTCGTATTGTAGGTTTTATCCAGTTATTGGTATCAGTTATAATTATATACAAAAACAACGTTATTTTGTACAATAAATGTGTCAATAAGTGTGCCACTCAGAGCTAGATTTTTTCTTTGATATATATGGTCTATTCAACATTTTGTTTTGCTTATTTTGTTGATATGCTGTTTTGTTCCTCATCTGGTCACATTAAAAACATATTGTTTCATTTCTATGTTAGTGTTTTGAATAACGATATACATGTATGTGATAAGGTATGCACACATGGTTATATATTATGGTGTCATATTCTTTGACAATAAACTATGTGATTTTTGTGCATGTGTGTTAAATTATTTCCTAAACCTTGAAAAATTGCTGCATTTTCCATTTTTTCGCGAGCTAATTTACATTTGTTGTCTGACATATTGATTTGTGTACATGTTATTATCAAAACGATGATTCCATTGGATTCCTCATAGCTGAAAACATATAAATAGATGCTTTATTCGTCTTGTTATGTCATTTATTGGCGAAGATATTAGTCTTCATAATTTCTCACAATTTGAACGGCGGCCATATTGGATTTTGTCATTTCTGGGCATCCAGGGGACAAATTGAGCGTGGCCCTATATCTGAAATCGTTTAGTATATAATAACCTTCAAATGTGCCAATTTTCGTGCTTTTACCACCAAAGCCACAATCCTCCTATATTTGGCCACATATCC
Organism: Gigantopelta aegis; assembly: GCF_016097555.1. Lineage (NCBI taxonomy): Eukaryota > Metazoa > Mollusca > Gastropoda > Neomphalida > Peltospiridae > Gigantopelta > Gigantopelta aegis. Next base: position 15,337,428 of record NC_054713.1, on the reverse strand, counting down.
GCCTTACTATAAAACAAATGCATCCAATCACGGCCGATTTGTTCTGTTAAATATTTAGTTTTTTGTTGTTTGTTTGTGTGTGTGTGTGTGTGTGTGCGCGCGCGTGCGTACGTGTTTTAAGTTTGTGTATCTATTCCATATTCGGGGGTCGGGGATGTGGCCTAGTGGTATTAAAGCACTTGCTTGATGCATGGTCGGTTTTGGATCGATCCCTGTCGGTGGGCTATTTCTCGTTACAGCCAGTATACCACGACTGGTATACCAAAGGCCGTGGTATGTGTTGTCATGTCTTTGGGATGGTGCATATAAAAGATCCCTTGCTACTAATGTAAAAATGTAGCCGGTTTTCTCTCCAAGACTCTTGGTCAAAATTACCAAATGTTTGACATCCAACAGCCGATGATTAATGAATCAAGGTGCTTCAGTGGTGTTGTTAAACAAAATAAACTTCAACTATTCCAAATTCCGACCACCTTAAACTTGCCCCTCCATCCCCACCCGTGATCCATCAGCTGGCGGTGTGAGAAGTTGGACCCGTGGTGCCGCGTGTGAATCTCAAGTGGATATACACACTGTTATCGGTGAACTCTGACCTTTACCCTGACCCGCCTCAGTAGCGTAGTGGTCAAGCCATCGACTTAAAGGCGCAACACATTTGGATACGATTATAACACAGAGAAACTAAAGTCTGTGATGTTTAAACGGAAAAATATCGTCTAAAAAATAACTAGAGCTCGTCTTGATAACCATTATTTCATGGACGAACGTGCAGCATAAAAAATATTTTGGTGTTACAAAAAACCTGTATAGTTCCAGCCAGTGAAAATAGACAATAAGTTTAGTTAATCTACACAAAGGAAACACATTTGGATACGATTATAACAGAGAAACTAAAGTGTGTGATGTTTAAACGGAAAAATACCGTCTAAAAATAACTAGAGCTCGTCTTGATAACCATTATTTCATGGACGAACGTGCGTTTTTAGAATTATTAAAAATACATTTTAGGGAGTTACAAAAACCTGTATAGTTCCAGCCAGTGAAAATAGACAATAAGTTTAGTTAATCTACACAAAGGAAACACATTTGGATACGATTATAACAGAGAAAACTAAAGTGTGTGATGTTTAAACGGAAAAATATCGTCTTAAAAAAAACTAGAGCTCGTCTTGATACCATTATTTCATGGACGAACGTGCGTTTTAGAATCATTAAAAATACATTTTGGAGTTACAAAAACCTGGATGACCAGAACCACTTCAGGTGTATGAAAATTAATATTCTAAATAATATTTCTAATTAAAATTATCAACAATACCAAAAAACCTGTTGTGTTTAAAGATTAGGGTCTGTTACTTTAATGTTGGTAGATACTGGGTTTAAATTCTGTTATTAATGGTTCCCAATCAAGAGATAGCGATGTAGCTCTTCTGTAAAGTGCTCGCCTGAT